>NC_050575.1:70300644-70600644 GCF_011100635.1 Trichosurus vulpecula | reverse complement strand
CCACTCTGCCACAACCATAGACAGTGTATCAATGGAAAGAGTTGGCACATACTTAGAGTGACATAATAGAGAGGTATACATATGGGGAACACATGTGACCCAGGCAACTCACATCTCAGGGACCACAGGGCCCCTGTGTCCTTTCCCTTCTTATGGTGGTACACCTCCTGGAGACAGCCTCTGCTAACAAGGCTGACTAATTGGGCTCCCTCAGCCTGTTTCTCTATGCAGCTCAACTCCTGAAGAACAAGACTAACTCTTCTTTGACTCACAAAGGCCCCCTGGTCTCCTGCCTTGACTTACCCTGCCTGCTCTCTGCTGGCTGTGGAGTATCATACTGGGCAAGGAGCTCTACTCGAAGATGCTTTTCCCAAGTGGTGAAGAAAACTTCTTTCTAAAGAATTTCCAGCCTACTTTTACAGTCCAGCCAAACTGGGTTATTGCTCTTGTGCACACATACCACTCCATGCTTCATCTTGGTGCCTTTGGAATGCTGTCTCCCATGCCTGGAATGCACCCCTGCTTCACTTTCACCTCTTATTCTCAGCTTTGTTCAAAGCTCATTTCAAGTGCTACTTACTGCAAGAGGCTTTTCCTGATTCTTGCCAGATGCTAGTGCCTTACTCCCCAAATTATCTTGTATTTACTTTGTATACATGTACACGTTGTTTCTCCTGATAGAATGTAAGCTCTTCGAGGGCAGCAACTGGTTTATTTTATTTTTGTATCCCTTGCACCCAGCATAATGCCTGGCATATAATAGGCCCTTAATAATGTTCATTGATTGATTGATTGCAAAGAGATTTTCCTTCTTTTCATAAGGGAATTGGACAGACCCTGTTTTCCCTTGGACTATTTGGACTCTTGAGCATAGCAATTCCAAAACAGAGAAGAAATAGCAGACATCAGTAGCTCACTAGGGAAGATAGGCTGTCTCCCCAGAGACAGTGAAGCTGTATCTTCTCAATTGGGTTACTAGGAAAAATGAAATGTTTTTCTCTTTCCGATGCTGGGCAGTACTTTGCGTGTCCTTGAGAATCTTGTCAAGGGGGTTGTTATACTTACAACTTGGTCTCCAATGGAGCGAAGCTGATGAGCACATTACCCTGCACGGAGCAAGTCATAAAACAAGAATAGATTTGACTAAAGGCCTAATGTATTCTTCAACATGGGATTGATTTTACATCACGTTTGTTTTCCAAAGAATAGGGGTGAAAAAGGAATTCCCTATCTCCCACCATTGCCAGTCATATTTTCCATATATTGTGATATATAGATCAGACACTCTCCTCTCATGAAAATCATTCTTTTCCTTCCCAAGTTAGTACAAGGAGATCTGAGGAACACATTTAGCCACTTCAAATTAGCCAGTGTTCCACTCCACTTCAAAAGCCTTTAAGAGCTCTCCCTTTCCTACCAAATTAAGCCTGAACTCCTTAGCCAGAAATTCTTGACCTTGACCGTCTACCTTCTTCCTTATACACACTCCACCAATGTTTACAGCCAACTAGACAGCTCACCATTCCCAAACATGCTCCATACTTTCCTAGCCCAGTCTCCTTGCCTGTGCCATTTCTCCTCCTTGGAATGACCTACTCTCTTCTTATTTCAAGAGTTGTGGAAATCCTACCCATCCTTCAGGGATAAGTTCCAAGACTACTTGTTCCATGCACCTTTCCTTCATCTGCTCAGCCAGACATGATTTCTCCTCCCTTTTGAATTCCCAGGAAAGGCAATGGGGCATAGTTAATAGAAAGTTGGCATACTTGGCATACATTATTATGGTATTTTATATTTATTTTTAATAAATATTTATTTCCTCTACTGGATTGTAAGGTCCAAGCCTTACTCATTTTTCTATACTGCTCAGCGCCCCTCATGTGTGAACTAGACGTTCAATAAAAGTGTGTTGAATTGAGTTGTATTTTATAAACCTTGAAGAGCTATAGAAATGTGAGTCTTTATTATTCTTACTGTTAGTATTATTATCATTATTCTTGAACAAGAGCCAGGAATTATAAGTAGTGTTGTTATGGAAGCACATCTACAAAAATATGACTGTTTTTGGCCAACACTTGGTGCCAAATCTCAAGCTTTAAAACTTCAAGTTTCTCCAAATAGAACTTGAAATCACTGAAGTGGAAAAATGTTCTCTGCTCATTAAAGGAAGCTTGTTTGTTTATTTTTGTTATTGATTAAAGCTCTAGCCAAATTTCAGGTTCCCTGGTTTAGAGAGAGCAGGACTGAAATCATATGTAAATTCTACCCATTAATTTGGTAAGCAAATCAAGGACTGAGGCTTCAATAAGCAGGACCATGTAGAAGGGAGGTCTATCAAAGCAAGGGGAAGAACAACAGAGTAGGTGTTTTTTTTTTTCCTTAGGCCTTGCCTTCTGCGATAGTCTATAAAATCATCTCTGTTTTTTCCTGCCCACCTAGCCTTTCTTGCAGTAGTCCGTCTCTGCTCTAGACATCCTAGCCTGGCACCCTTCCTGGAATTTCCCGGGTGTGGAATCTTCCACACTAGAGGCTTCTGAGTCACTCTCACTAACTGACACCTCCCTACCTGTGACATCAGGGTAGGGGTGATGGGAACCAATCAGAAACTTGGGATAGCTACCCCACCCCTTCCTGCAATAACCTGATTCTTCCATATAGCCTCCTGTCTCCAAAGCTCAATTTCAATTGGAGCAAGTTCTTTAGAAGATGAGGTGCAATTTGATCTGGTTTCAGGCAAAACCATGAAGTGGGCAAAGATTATCTTTGGTTCTGCCTTACTCTTCTTTGGCATCTGCCCAGACAAACTGCTACATTGCAAGTGGCTATCACTAACCCCAATTTATAATGAAAACAGAAGCCTAAATGAATTTCTCTAAGGAGAAAACGCCCATTAAATTTGGGGACAGGAACTCTCAAACTGGATTAGAAGCTCAGAGTCTGGACCTCACTCCTGTTTCCCAGGCGTGACTTTGTCCTGGCTTTATATGGAGTCACCTCTAGCCTCAGGAGAAATATTTAAGAGCAATCAAGGGGGCATTATGAACATTTTCGAAGTGAATCACTGACATTTTGCCTGAGAGTTAAAACACCTTCCCCTCATTCCCTGGGGTTTCAATGCCAAATACATTTACTAAGGTTCTTCAGAGTGTCATCCTCTTCCTGGATAGACTCTTCTCTCTTCTTTCCACTTTCATAAGCTATTGATAGTGACTTAAATTTAATTCTGCATCACTCCTAGGGGTTGGTCTCAATGGATATAATTCAGGGAGGAAGAAAGAGAGTTTGAGAAGTACATCTCAAAGTTTTTGAAAAATGTATGTGTTTAAACAGTGGGTGGGTTAGGTTTTTTTTTGGAATTGATTAAACTTATCTTTGTCATGACTTTGAATATGTTGTTATTAGGCAATAATAATAATTCTTGGCATCTATTGAATACTTTATACTTTAAAAATGATTTTGTACCAACTATCTTTCACACATACAGAAAGTAAATATACCAGAGTCAGAGATGAGGAAATAAAAGGTCCCTTGAGGGATCTTTAAAATGAAGAGACTACCAAGGCAGCCAAAGACAGAAAGAATGGTTCCACATACACCAAAACATTCATAGCAACCCTTTCTGTGGCAGCAAAACTGGAAGCAAAGTAGGTACCTATTGACTGGGGAACGGCTAAACAAATTGTAGAAAATGAACATAATAGAAGATTACTCCACTGTAAAAAATGACAAATATGAAGAATTTAGAGAAATATGGGAAGATTTAATTGAACTGATGCAGAATGAGGTAAGCAGAATCAGGAAAGCAATATGCATAATGACTATAACAATGTAAATGAAAAGAGTACTAAAAGGAAACTGAACACTATGTAATTTTAATGATTGAACTAAAGCAGTGACTTAGAGAAGACTATATGAAAACATGCCTTGCTCTGGTCATTGAAGAGGTAGGGAAGGTGGGGAAGGACTACTGGTACAGAACTGTCAGATATGGTTTATATGTTGGTTGTTTTTTGCTAGACTGACTTTTTTCTTTTTATACTTGGTTATAAGGGAAGAAATGGTAAAGAAAGAGATATTTGGAAATGATAATCATTTAAAAATAAGAGATATCAATAGAAAAATAAATGAAATGAAGGAGTTGGATGTGAGTCCTTCCAGCTTTCATGTTCTAAATTCTATGAATAATTTTGGCATCTTCGACTTAATTACGTTTGGTCCTCCCAAATCAACTACCTTGTGGTTAGTTGATTTCTCTTAAGCATCGTCACATGAATTAGCTATGCTGAGATAGGTACTGGCCATTACCACAATCCAATCAATACACCAGCTCAGCTATCTTTCCAGTTGATCATAGAGGATGAGGTCATTTTTTTCCCAACTTGAGAGGGTGGGCCAATTTAGAATAACCCCTGAAATCTCTGGTCTGTGTTTTCCCAGTAGCCCTGTTTTAATGGAAAGCTATCCAACTCAGTTCAGTTTAGCAAACACTTGCTGAGTGCCTACTATGAGCTGGGTGATATGCTAGAAGCTGGGAATACAAAGACTCCTACCTTCTGGGAGCTTACAGTCTACTGAGGTGGGAGAAGGAAGACAACATGCTGCAGTTACATATATATATATATATATATATATATATATATATATATATATATATATATATATATATATATATATGAAATTTATGCATTACGAATAAAAAGTAATTCTGGGAGAGTAGTAACAATAAGTTTTGTTGTTTTTCAAGTTGTGTCCAACTTTTCGTGACCCTATTTGGGGTTTTCTTGGCAAAGATACTGGAACAATTTGCCATTGCCTTCTCTAGCTCATTTTATAGATAAGAAGACTGAGGCCAACAGGGTTGATTGACACACAGCTAGTAGGTATCTGAAGCCAGATTTGAACTCAAATTTTCCTGACTTTAGGCCTGGTACTCTATACACTGTGCCACTTAGCTGCCCAACCAGCTAGCTTCTAGTAAGAACTAGGAGGATCAGGAAAGGTGTCCTGCAGGAGGTGACTCTCAAACTGTCGTATAGAGTAAGAGATTCTCCAAAGTGGAGGTGAGAAGAAAGAAGAGCCTGAGTATGGAGTTAGTTAGCCTATGACGAAGCATAAAGGTAGTAGAAGGGATGATATGTACAACATGGCTGTAAGTAGCCAAGTTGGTTGGAATGTTCAATGTGTGAGGGGAGAGTAATGTATAGTCAGTCCAGATCCAGATGGTGAATCAGTCAAATCAACAAGGCTTTATGTGCCAGGCACTGTCCTAGGCATTAGAGCTACAAAGACAAAAATGAAACAGTTCTTGTCCTCAAGGAACTTATATTTCATCAAGGGAGAAAACAAATCCATAAAAAAGTATGCAGAAAATTTAGACCAAACAAATGCAACATAAAATTTTTTTGGGGGGGGAAAGACACTAGCTGCCTGGAGGTGGGTAGGCAGAGGAACAGATCAGGACAGGCTTCACATTTAGCAGAAATTTTGAAGAAAAGAAGGGATTCTAAGAGGCAGAGGGGAGGTGAGAATGTATTCCACCTAAGGGGGACAGCCAGTATAAGCAGGTGGAGATGGGAAATGGAATACCATCCATGAGTAGCAGCACAAAGTCAGTTTGGCTAGAGTATGGGAAGAGGAATTATGTATGAAAAAGTTGGAAAAGTAGGTTTGGGACCAGGCTATGAAATATATGGAAGCTAAATAGAGTTTTTATTGATCATAGAGGCATGAGGGAGAAGGGTTTTTCCAGAGAAAAGTTTATATATTGTCAGAAAGGCAAAAGAAAGCCACTAAAAGTGCCAGGCCACTGGCAAGACCAGAGCCATGCTTTGGGAATTTCAATTTAGCAGTGTTGTGGAGGATGGACTGAGAAGGGGAGAGACTGAGGCATGGAGAACAATTCTGATAATGCAAGAGTCTGAGAAGGAGGTGATATGGGAGAACTCAGGGGGTGGCTGTGTGAGAGAAAAGAAGGGGATAGATGTGAAAGATGATGTGGAGATGGAATTGATGGGACTTAGCAGCTCATTGGACATGGGGGTGAGGGTGAAGAGTTGAGGATGACTGAGTTTTTAGGCCTAAGTGGGACAACTAGGTGATGCAGTAGATAGAGTGCTGAGCCTTGAGTTAGAAAGGTTCCTCTTCCTAAGTCCAAATCTAGTCTTAGACACTTATTAGCTGTGTGACCTTGGGCAAGTCACTTAACCCTGCTTGCTTCGGTTCCTTATCTGCAAAATGAGCTAGAGAAGGAAATGGTAAACCACTCCAGTATCTTTGCCAAGAAAATTCCAAATGGGGTCATGAAGAATTGTTGTTGTTGTGTTTGTCCTTCGTTCTCGAAGAGGATCATGACATTAGGGAAATGATGACATGACTTGCATTCACCAGGATGACAGGAGATGGCCAATATCAGACAGAATTGAAGAGTTGGACATTACTGAAAACGACTGAACAACAAAAGACTGGAAGAATGCCAATATCCTGGACAGAAAGAAGGAAAGAGGGAAAGGGAGCAAGCATTTATATAATGCCTACTGTGTGTTATGAGCTTTACAAATATCATTTAGTTTGATCCTTACAACAACCCTGCAAGGCATGTGCTGATATTATCCCCATTTTGTAGTTGAGGAAACTGAGGCAAACAGGTTAAATGACTTGCCCAGGGTCGTATGACTAGTAAGAGTCTAAGGCTGGATTTGAACTTAGGTCTTCTGACTCTAGGCCCAGAATTCTATCTACTGCACCACCTAGCTGCCTAAAGAGAAATGAAGAGAAAGGTAGCTTTTTTTGTGTGGCAGTGGGGAGATGGGGGAGATAATAACTTCTATATTAGACATGTTGAGTTTTAGATTCCTGTGGGCCATCCCAGAGTAGATGTCTAGCAGTGAGTTGGTAATGAGAGATTAGAGTTGAGGAGAGATGAAGTTGAATATACAGATTTGGGAGTCATCTTCCCTCTTTTTAATTATTTCCTATTAATTCTATATATAGCTTGTTTGTACATATTTGCTTGTTTTTTCCCCCTTGATGTTCTTCACACCCATTAGAGTGTGAGCTCTGAGGGTAGAGACTGTCTTTTTCCCTTGCTTGTATCCTCAGAGGCTGCCTGGCACATAATAGGTGTTTAATAAATGTTTATTGGCTGACTGACTCATCAGCATGTGAGATGAAGTGGCTTGAAACCATGGTAGATGATGAGATCACCAAGAGAAAAGGTAGGAAAAGAAGAGAAGAGGGCCCAAATCAAATCATTGGGATGCATCTATACAAAGGGGGAAGCACATGGATGATGGTCCTACAAAGGAGACTGAGAAGGCATGGCCAGACAGGTAAGTAGAGAACCAGGAATGTCATAAAGTCCTAGGGAGGAGACAGTGTCTGGGAGGAGACAGTGGTCAATGGTATCAAAACGTGCCAGGAGAATAAGGAGGGTAAGGACTGAGAAAAGGCCAGTGAGTTTAGCAGTTAAGAGATCATTGGTAACCTTGGAGAGAAAAGATTCATTCAATTGGTGGAATCCAAAGCTAAATTGGAAGGGTTTGAGAAGTGAATAGATAGAAGGTGAAAAACTATAGACAATTAATTTTTTTCTAGGAGTTTGTAGTGAGAAGAGGTAGGTAGGGTGGTATCTTGAAGGGATTGTAAGGCCAAATGATGGATTTTTTTTAAGAATTGGGAAGAAGATCTGAGTTTGTTTGTAGACAGTAGGGAAGGAGTTAGTGAATAATAAGATATTGAAAATTATAAACTGAGAGGAGAATGATTCAATGAATCTTAAATAATGGTAGTGCAGCCTTTAATGTCAACTGTGATTAGAGGGACTGATTTCTGGGGTATGGGTAACATAAGATGCCAAGGCATATGACAACAATGGCACTGGGTGGTGAAGATTAACAAGGGAGCAAAACTGATGAGGCAAATGACTGTATGGAGCTGGAAGACCAGGCTCCTTTGGCCTTGGCCTGTGGATATTAAGGGTCCTTCCATCCTTCCTTTCCTACATATCAGTAACACTGTCATACCAAAAGGAGAGAGATGGCAGTATCTGAGCTAACTAAGCTGTGGCAGAAAGTTCCAGAGACTGTCTACTTCCCAAGTCAAGTTCATCCCCCCCACCGCGCCAAAAGCAATTAACCACTTTCCTAGAAAGTGAAGTGAGTGGTTGAGCAACATCCCTTTTTCCTTCCTGTTGAAGGGCTGAAGGGTTTCTGAGAAGCCACTTACTACCTAGTTTCCCCTTTCTGCATGGAATTTATGAGAGAATTGAGTGTGGGAAAAGTCAGACTTCCCACCTAGAGAGTTGGGATAAGGTGAGGTATCTTGCTTGGGCCACAAGTGTTAAGAGTACCACAGATGTTTATGTCCTGGGCATCACATGTTGGCTATTTTATGTAAATTGTTCTTGTTCTTTATTACTGATACAATTTCTGAACTTAGCTGGATGTTCAGAAATCTTTTAGAAGGAAATTGGGGAATTTTGAGTGCTATGGGAGCAACAAGCCAATAAGAATATCTAAAACTTGGGAATAACAAGGCAAACAAGTTCCCCCTCTAGGGCCATCATACCATCCCTACTACTCATCCAGTTCAAATGCATTGGAATGTGCTTACCTTTGGGTGGGAGGAAGGAAAATGGGGTCTGATCTAACCATTGATAGATTTGGGCCCAGCCCTGAGTAGGCCTCTATCATCTGAGAATTTTGACATGAAAATTAGGATTGTTTTCTTCATCCTTTTCAACCTCCTTGAACCCTGCTTCATTTCTGAGCCCCGCAATGCCTGGATGGGTTGCTCTCACTTCCGTCTAGCTCTTATCTTGAAGTCATTGTCAGTGCCAGTCTCACCCCCTCATTTATAGCCAACTAAACCCCTGTGTGACTCACACTCTGTGTGAAACTGCAAATGCCTGCCTCATTTTCATTCCAAAGCTACACATTGCTGGGGAGCAGCTGGGCATAGTGAGGCTATCGCCCTTGCTCCAGAGGCCTGTTAAATCAAGAACAAAGCCAATTAGCATGGGAGCCATGCCAACTCAGCCGCATCCCAGGTGGAGAGATTAATTTCCATGCTGGTAACAACTCCTCTCTGGCAATGATTTTGCCCCTCCAAAAGGGGAATTTCCAGGAAAGGCACATGTCTCCTTTCAGTGACTGCAAAAGTCAATTAATGTGCAACAGAGACTGATATGAGAGTGAGGATGGGGGATGAAAGCAGAGAAGAAGGAAAATGAGACAAGAAGGGCCCAGACATTGAAGTCAGGAGGGCTTAATCAGAAGGAATGTCCCCAAGAGATTACTGGATGTTGGCAGGGGTCCTGGTAAAGATCACAAGATTTAATCAATAACATCAAAGAACAAAATTTCAACTCATGATGTGATTAGTAGAAAGAGCATTGGACTAGATGTCAAAAGACGTGGGTTTTAGCTCTGCCATTAACTCACTCTGTGGCCTAGGGAAGATTACTTCACCATCCTCTTCTTAGTTTCTATAAAGTAAGGGGGTTTGACTAAATGAAATATAAGGCCCTTTCCAGCTCTAAGATTCTCTAATTCAATGATCATGAACATCCTCAGAATGGGCTGAACTGTTGACCCATGCCCCTTTTGATGAGAAAATCAAAAAGTATCATGTGAAATGTATTTCTAGTCTCTACTCCCAAAGCTGTTCCCTTTGGAGATTCTGGTTGGTCACAAAAAATTATTTTTGGAACCCTTTGTCAATGAGCCATAAACGGCTCAGCAAAACTGTACCGACATTGCAATGGACTTTTTAAATACAACTACATTTCCAGAAAACCTTCAGTAGGATAACTGATCATTAAATAAACTCTAGACAATTCCAGAAATGGCAGCTAGGTGGTACAGAGTGGGGGACCTGGAGTCAGGAAGACTCATCTTCTTGAGTTCAAATCCAGCCTCAGATACTTACTAGCTGTATGACTCTGGGCAAATTCTTTAACCCTGTTTTCCTCAGTTTCCTCATCTGGAAAATGAGCTGGAGAAGGAAATGGCAAAACATCCAAATGTAGTCACAAAGAGTCGGGCATGATTGCGATGATTCAACAACAGCAATTCCAGAGATGACTGTCATTCAAGAGTTAGTGCTGTGGGATGAAAGGAGATCTAAGTGCTACTGGCCCCCTGTGCCAAATAGGGGGCTTCAGTTTCCCTACTTTGAAAATGGGGCATTACTATCAATTCTTATATGGGCCTATTAATTATTCCATCTTGTGGTCACATATGGTGCTCCTAATCCCACTGTCATCACAAGGGAGAGTGTGGATAGCGTAATACAAGTCCATCCCCACTACTAGCCCCTGAGGTAATTAGAAGGCCTCAGTTTTCTCATATAGAAAAAGGAATATTAAAATGTGAGCTTCTGGGGGTGGTGGTATTATTTTATGTTCTAAGCACCTAGCACAGTCTGGCACCTGGTAAACATTTAATAAATGCTGGTCAGTTGTTTGATACTGATCTTCCTCTCCCCCCATTCAGTTATAGGAATATTCTTACGTACTAAAGGCAATGCGTTTCACTTCTATCTCATTAGAAGGGTGTCATACCAAATACAGAATTTTGGAATTCTTGCTTTTTGTGCACAATAATGATTGATCTTTGAATAAATATCATAGTCTGCTTCTTCTGACTGTCTCAACCATTCAATTTAACCATATAGAAATACTTTTATTTGCTCAACAATAGCATATTTTTTTTGTAATCATAGATTGTTGAGTGGGAAGAAAGCTGAGATATAATCTAGTTCAATATCCTCACACAGCCCAGAAAGGATGTTGAGGATGTAGGTGGGATGCATGCCCCTAAATAAGTTGGGTTTATCCCTGGAATTCTAGGACACTCATAAGAATTTCCTGATTCCACCTCTCCCCATTTTCTACCTTGGACTTCGTTGACAGCATAAGAAATGGGCTCCCATTCTGAAAGGATTTCAAGAACCCTGAGCTGGAGTGAGAGCGAGTTTAATCAGTCTCTGAGAGTAACAAGACGCATTGTGTTGGTAAGATTCTCTTCATTAAGTTCTGATAGCCATCATGGTGGTTATAGCTTTTATAAGTACCCATGGTCCAGAAGGTAGGTGCTCCCATTAAATAGTGCCTTGCATATAGTCGGTATTTAATAAATATTTAATTTGAAGTAGCCTTGACCACTAGTCTTTTCAGACTAAGCCAGCTTCTAACATAGACTCATTTGCTTTTTCCAGCTAAAATGGATCATAGAAAACCTTGTGCAGCAGAAAAAGCTCTGAATTTAGAGTCAGAGAAAGATGTGTGTTCAAGTTTCAGCTTAGCTACTTACCACCTGTACTAGCTTGGGCAAATTATAGAACCTCGTACATCTTTGGCATCTATTTCTATAAAATAACAATAATAATAATAATGCTTTGAGGTTTCTATAGCAGCTAAATATGAGTTGGATATAATGATATAATGAGTTGGATAAAATGTGTTGGAGCCGGAAATGGCAAACCACTCCAGTATCTTTTCCAAGAAAACTCCAAATGGGGTCACAAAGTATCAGACACAACTGAAAAAGCGGCTGAATAATAACAACAAAGCTTTGCAATACATATATGATTTCATTTGATCAAATAAGGCAGTGGTCCTGTCTAATAGTGTGGTTTATTGGCTAGAGCGTACTCAGGAAGAGCTGCATTCAAATCCTGCCTCTGACGCTGGCTTACTAGCTATATGACCCTGAGAAAGTCACTTAATTTCTCTCGATTTTCATTTTTTTAAGAATGGCCGTGTCTTCATCTGTCAAATGAAGGAGTTGGACTTGACTCCTAATACTCCTTTCTGCTCTAAATCTATAATCCCAATGATTCTGTCCTGCCCTGCCATTTTACAGCTGAGGAAACCAAAGTCCTCAGCAGTGAAGTGATTTGCCCGTGGTTGCACAGGGATCCCGGCATCCTGGGCTGCTGCTCCGGTATTTCTTTACCTACACCCATCTGCCTCTTTCTCACTGCTGAAAAAAAGAGCCGCAGATTCAGCCCTTTCAGACTAAACACACAGACGCACGTACACACACACACACACACACACACACACACACGCAGGAAGAGAGAGGGGTACATATGCACTTTCACTCTCCCTTGCAGATGGAGATGATGGAAACGATGGAACAGAAATCCTTTGGCGGGATGAGTCACAGAGGCGTTGGGCTGAAGGGCAGGACCCAGTATCCCTGGGGAATCTTTATTTATAGCCCAAGCCAGTGTGATGGATAGCCAGGGAGGCGAGTGAAATCATTCCGGAGGAGCTTCAGTGATGGATAGCGATAAGATAACCAAAATATTTCATTCCCACCATAATGCACTTTTTCTTAGGAGCCTATTGTGGCAACAAGACCTCCAAAGCCACGGTGTCATTCTTAAGCGTGCAGACCCTGCCGTCTACAGGGGCAGAACCGCATTTGCTGCATTCCTTTGACTTCGTGCGCCGGGAAGGAGCTTTCTCTGGTCTGAATACACATGAACTCTCTGTTAATCTGTGCAAACACAGAGGCTGCCCAAAACAAACAACAACAGCAAAAAAATGCTGTGGCAGGGTTGAGGCCGTTGGAGGCAGGCCGTTGATACGGTCAAGATCAAAACGATACACAATCTACTCCTACCCTACAGCCCTGCCCCAGTAAACAATGTGGTTTCTGTAAGAGGCAGGATAAATTACATAAAATGATCCAAATTCTAGGGATGACTTTAGCTGTAAGAAGGAGGGGATCTCTGTGGTGTGGGTTGAAGGGTACTGAGGAAAGTTCTCTTCCCCCAATTCCTCCACTCTTTTCCTCCCCCTACCCCACTCCATTAGAGTCTAGGATTTAGAATTAGAAGGAACCTTAGACATCCTTTGGCATAATACTCTAATTATATAGATGAGGTATTAAAACCCAAGGTCACATGAGTCTCAGAGCTAACATTTGAACCCAGGTCCACTGGCTCCGTGTTCAATTATGATACTTTCTTTACTGGCTCCCTCTCAGTGGCTTAATGCCCCCTGCTTGCATAAATCCTTCTCCATCCCTACTAAAGTGCCCTGCCTGGGACTGCCTTCCTCGAGGGGGTTGGTTGCTTCATGTTCTAGAACATTCTTTCCTCGTTATCCCAAACAGAAACCCCAATCCTCAATCAAAATTGACTTGCCCCGGGTGCTATTTCCAGACATTCTTTGTTTTTCTATACAATTGCAATGGATTTGACAGACCTAATTCATACTAAGGTGTGCATGGCTGATAACACTCAATCTGCATTTTAAGAATGGCACAGTAGTAGGTTGGGTTCCAGGTGTGAGGGTAATGATAATAATAACAGTAGTGATGATGATGACAGCTAACATTTACATAGGCTTCCTATGTGCCAGGCACTGTGCCAGTTTTTAAAAACTATTATCTCATTGATCCTCACAACAACCCTGGGAGGTAGGTGCTATAATTATCCCCATTTTAAAGATGAGGAAACCAAGGTGAGCAGGGGTTAAGTGACTTGCCTGGGGTCACACAGCTAGTACCTGTGAGAAGCCAAATTCGAATTCAGTTCTTCCCAGCTCCAGGCCTGGTGCGTCATATAGCTTTAAGATTTGTAAAACCTTTAAATATGTTGTCATTAACAAGTTGTGATGTCTGAATGCCAGGGAATACTATTGTGGTGTAAGAAATCATGAAAGGGATAGTTTCAGAAATACCTGGGAAGACCTGTATGAACTGATGCAAAATGAAGTGAGCAGAAATAGGAGAACAGTGTATTCGGTAGCAACACTTAAAGACACCTCTTTAGCTTGAGGCCCACTGGTAAGCCTGGCACATAAAGGAGAAACTGATGGAGAAAGGGAGGAAACATTTGGAACAAGAGGGGAGATGGAAGGCTCCCATCAAAGTCAAAAATTGCTTCAGTGACCCTACTTTCTTCTCTATAGAAATTCCCAGTTGGTTATCTGGCTTCTTTCTGGTTCTGTTTACCTTGAAGTCACTGTGTATGTTGCTTTCCTGGTTCTATTTGCTTCAGTCTGTATAATTTCATATAAGCCTTCTTATGGTTCTCTGGGTACGTCATAGTTGCTGTTCCTTATTATGCATTAATATTCCATTACGTTTGTGTACCACAGTTTGTTGAGCTTTTCCCCAGTGGATGGGCACCTAATTTGTTTCCACTTCTTTCTTACCACAAAGAATGCTACAATGAATATTTTGGCACATGCCTTTGATCCTGCCATTACTCACAAATGTGCCGCCTTTATGTTTAAGCATTCTGAAATTCCCTTATCTTAAATAGACCATAATCTATTGGCTTTTCACTTTTCTCACTCTCTTCCCTTGCAGAAGCCTACTCTTCATCCTCAACATGACCTCCAACCCCACAACCCCTCAATTCTCTCTCAGGGCATCTCCCCTGTACTAAACACACTTTTCTCTTTCCCCCATCTTAACCCATTGGGGAACCAATTCAATTTTACACTGTCCTCCTATCTTGAATTCCTATTTATTATTATGCCAAGCCTCAGCCTTGGATCACTCCCACCATTAGTTGCCTTTGCTGCTAAATGAAGATGGAGAAAATCACTCAGCCGTTCTGACCCAGTACACTACAAATTTATGATACACAACCTCCACTTCGCCCTTGCTGCTGCTAGACAATTCTACTATACCTTTTATCAATTTACTATCCTACTCTCTGCATTGTGTTCCAAATCTTTTCATTCGTGGCTCCATCCCCCCTCACTTCCTCAGCTGAGAACCTTGCCTCATATTTTACAGAAAACAACTGAGGCCTTTTGCCATGACCTCTCTTCTCCTCTCTTCCTCACCTCTTGTCACTCAGATGCCTTCTGTCATTATCTCTTCCTTCACTCCTGTATCACAAGATGAACTAGCCTTACTCCTTACCCTCTATTTGTTGAAGTGATTCCATTCTATCCCATCTCCTCCAACAGACTGCTCCCTCTGTCATCCCCACTTTTCCACTTATTTTCAATCTCTCCTTGTCTACTAGCTTATTCCTCACTGCATACAAACATGTCTGTGACTCCCACATTCTGAAATAAATGTGCACTTGATTCTTCCATCCCTGTTAACTATTGCCCTATATCTCTTCTGCCCTTTGTAGCTAAACTCCTGGAAAAAGACTGTCTACAATAGCACCTCCACTTTCCTCCCACTCTCTTCTAAATCCCTTACAATCTGGCTTTCAACCTTATCATTCCAGTAAAACTGCTCTCTCCAAAATTGCTAATGATCTCTTGGTTGCCAAATCCAAATCCAATGGTCCCTCCTTTACATCTCTTCAGCCTTTCACACTGTTTATCACCCTCACTGTTGCTTGTCCTCTCCTCCTTGCTATTCTTTTCTCTAGGATTTAGGGATACCACCCTTTCCCAGTTCTCATCTCACCTACCTAATCACTCCTTCTCAGTCTCCTTTGTTGGATCTTCTTCCATATCACACCCTTTAATTGTAGGTGACCCTCAGGGTTCTGTCCTGGACCTTCTTCTCTCCTTCCTCTAGACTACTTGACTTGATGATGTCATCATCTCCCATCTCTATGCTGATGATTCTCAAATATATCCATCCTGGCCCAAACTCTCTGCTGACCTCTGACTTCACATATCCAACTTTCAGTCATCTCAAACTAGATGTCCAGTAGATATCTTAAATGCAGTATATTTAAAATGGAATTCATTAGCTTTCCCATAAATCCTCCCCTTGCTCCTACCTTCCCTATTACTGTAGAGGATAGCACTGTCTTCCTGGTCCCTCAGGTTCATAACCTAGGAATTATCCTGGACTCCTCACTATTTCTCACTTCCCATAACCAAGCTGTTGCCAAGGTCTATTAATCTCACCTTTGCAACATCTTTCAAATATGCCCCCTTCTGTCCTCTGACACTGCCACCACCCTAGTACAGACCCTCATCACTACACACCTTGACCACAGTAATAACCAGCTGGTGGGTCTGCCTGCCTTAAGTCTTTCCCCACTTCAATCCATCCTCCATTCAGCCACAAAAGTGATTTTCCTAAAATGCAATTCTGATCATGTTATTCATCTACTCAATAAATTCCAGTGGCTCCCCATTGCCTCCAGGACTAAATGCAAAATGCTCTGTTTGGCATTCAAAGACCTTCTTAACCTAACCTCCCCCCCATCCCTTCTAGTCTTCTTATACCTTACTCTCTACCATGAACACTTTGATCCAATGACACAAGCCTCCTTGCTGTTTCACAAACAAGACACTATCCCTTACACTGGGCATTTTCTTTGTCTGTACCCCAGGTCCAAGATGCCCTCCCTCCTTATCTCTGCCTACTACTTTTCCTAATTTCCTGTAAGCCCCAATTAAAATCCCATATTTTATTGGAAGCCTTGTCCAACCCTTCTTAATTCTAGTGCATTCCCTCTGTTAATTATTTCCTATTTATCTTTTATATAGCTTTCTTTGTATACATTTGCTTACATATTGTCTCCCCCATTAGATTGCCAGCTTCTTGAGGTAAGAGACTGTCTTTTGCCTTTTTTTCTATTCCCAGCACTCAGAACTTTCCCTGTCTTTGGTCTTCTTGGAATATGTGCTTAGTAACAGAATCTCTGGGTCAAAGAGTATGGACATTTTAGTTACTTTTTTCTTCTTTAATAGCATAAACCCAAATTGTACTCCAGAATGATTGAATGAATTTATCACTCCACCCATAGTACCTTTTAAACAAATATTCTCTAGCCTGGCAGGAGAACGGTGGTTGAGAAACCTGGCTCCTACTTTTGGCTTCACCACAAATTTTTGGCATGACCTTGGGTAAGTCATCTTCTCCATCAAAGCCTGAGATTACTCATTTTCATTACACAAGCACTCATTTGCTACAGAACTTTGTATACACTAGATGCACAACATTTTATTGAGTGAATGAGTTTATTGAGCATTAATATTTTCAAATATTTTTGTCATCTTTTAGATGAAGTAAAGTGATTTGACTCTTAAGGTCAGACAGTAAGTTAGAAGCAGAGGAGAGACTAGAGCTCAGGTTTTATGAATACTAGATATTTATTCTTCCCCATAGAGTACATGCTTCAGACCAGCCTCACCATATTATATCATATATATATATGCATGTGTATAACTTGGCTATATATAAGGAACATGAGAAGCAGCATGTCATAATAGAGAGCTGACCAGACTTGGGAAGATCTGGTCCCATCTATCCCACATACTAGCAGTGAGTCTGTAGGCAAGTGAATTAACCAACCTCTTGGTGCCCCAAGCAATTCTCTAAGGAGGAAGGAAAAGGGGCTAAGCCTCAATGTGCTATTAAACATTTTACAAATATATCTTATTTGATTCTCACAACAAATATGGTGGTAGGTGCTGTTATTACCCCCATTTTACAATTGAGGAAACTGAGGCAATTTAAAGTGACTTGCCCAGGGTCACACAGGATGTATCTGAGGCTAGATTTGAACTCAGGTTTTTCTGATTCCAGGCCCAGTGCTCTGTCCACTGCACCACCTAGATGCGGAGAAGTTGCCACCATACATTGCAGAGAAGGTCCTGCTTTGGTGGATGAAGCTTCTTACCAGGAGTTACCTACACTGATGATGACAAAATCACAGCTATGATCTCCCCCTTCCCCCATAGTGTACATGTTGTTTTCCTCCATGGCATATAAACTCCTTGAAGGCAGGGACTGTTTTGGGTTTTTTGTCTTTGAATCTCTGCAGACTAGCATAGCACCTGGAACATGGTGGTTACTTGATAAAGGCTTTTCGAAAGAATGGTTGATTAAGGATAGAATAAAAAAGAGAACAGCATGCTCACCTCCTAGGGCTGTCATGAATATCAGAGAAGATAATAGTGAAAATGCTTTGAAGAAGTTAGAACAAGTGGAGGACCCATCCTGGACCAGGCAGGATTTGGAGCCAAATGGTGGCAAGAGACAGAGGTATGATGTGGAGGAACACACCTGAACCTTGCCTTAGGCTGGTGTAGTGAGTTATGGATTCTGTGAAGGTCCTGAAGCAAAATAGATCTGCCAGAGAGGGAAAAAAAACCCCAAACAGGACACTTTCTAATGTCCTTGAGAGCTTTACTGTAGAGTAGGGTCTTTGACCTCAGGATAATGTTATAATTCTAGGGGATCACATATATCCCCGGGGGATATGGGAAAGGGAAGGACAGAATTGACTTAGTGTGATTATTCATTTTTATTGCTAATATTTATATAGCTGTTTAAGGTTTGCAAAGCACTTTGTGTATATGATCTCATTTGGACCTCACAACAATCCTTAGTGTTTCTTAGTAATGTTAAAGAAAGTCTGTTCCATGTTCAAAATGTTGTTAGCCCAAATGCTTGCATGGTAAGGTTTTTTTTTGTTTAGAAACTTAGATGTGAGTCAAATTCTGATGCTTCCAGGGGAAATCTGTTTGGGGACACAAACCAAAAAGAGATTCTTAAAGTTTTTTTGGGGGGGGTAAGCTAGAGGTAGAATCCTGGGGTCAAACACTGGGGACATTATAGTCCCCTCCCTTTTTTTTTAAAGAAGCCTCCCCAAACTGGACCCTCTCCTTATAACCACAGAATGTCAGTTCTGGGCCATATATTATAGAAATATAAGGTATTTTCTTTTTGGTTTCTGCAGAGAAGCTATGAAGTAGCCAACTCATCCAATATCATACAAGAATTAGAAACAGCAGCCAGATGAAGTGCAGGATTCCAGGCTCTGGCTCCAGCTCTTGGTAGGACACTCAGAGTCAGTGTCTGGAGGTCTTTGGGGCAGATTTGCAGTTGACCTGCTGGTGCCAGCTGGGGACTCAAGGTTACTCAATGCTATCAGCCTTGCCCTCAGCTGACCCTAGCATTTCAGAAACAGTAAGACCCTGTGGTTCTAGCACTGGCCCTCAGCTGCAGAAGTAGGGACTTCAAGCCTTGTTTTGTTTAGTGTTTTCATTTGAACAAACCCTTCTGATAGATGTAGCTCAGCTGCTGGCAAGGGTGAGTCATCAGAGAAGGAACTGTTGAGGAGCCAAACAATGAGGCCTGATTTATGACCTTAGGCTTCCTCCCCAGAAACCCTATCATGTGTCCCTTTTAGGAAGGAGCCTTGTCCAGATGGGCTACTTTTCAAAATGCAAGGCCGAATCCCAGAGACCTACTCCTACCACATCTGTTGTAGTGTGCAGGAGAAGAAGAGAACCTGGAAACCAAATAAAGATATTGGGCCAAAGTAGGAAACCTTCCTTAAGCAGGCTAAGTCCATTCATTAGACATAAAGGATTCTGGGTATTGGTGACTTTGCTTGTGATTTCATTAAAAGCTGAGCTGGAGATGGAACTTGGAGGCAAACTCTCCGCATTCTCAAGTTAGATGCCCTATTACTCTCTGGAGATGACCAAAGGAAAAATACCCCATGAGAGACCCAAGGGAGGCCCTATACAGAAAAAACTTGGCCAGCACAGAAAAAGCCATTTAATTCTAACTGCCAACAAGTTTTATGGGTCAGTCAGTACATGATGATCTTTGCACTGGGGACACTGACCAGCCATTGCCGTCATGGGCCTTTGCTGAGATAACTTTTTGTGAACTTGCAGACTCCATGCTGGGCTGAGAGTAAAGGAATCTGGGTCCTTGATTGACCTGACACAAGTTGCTTAACCCTGTTTCTGAGGCAATCAAAGTAAGAACCAGAGTGTTTGCATGCAGGTAAGTTAATTAAAAGTGACCTGAAATCCTCAGTTAGAAAGTGCTAGAGAAAAACTAATATGAACTCTATGTACTGTATTGTATAGAGACTAGTCCTACAGTGACAGATTATTTGAATCACAATTGCATTCTAGGATTTAGAAGAAATGTCAATGAAATCATGAATGATAGGTGCCAGTCTGACATCTAAGAAGGTCAAGAATAAAAATTAGTTGATGATGAAGGACTATTGTGAGGCAGGGAAGGCCGGTGCTGAAATTGCTGCTTGGAGTGGGGTGAGTATGTGTGGGGGGGGTGGGTAGAGGATGATGGTAGAAATTTGTTTGGGAGATAAGGAAATGTAACTATGCTTTTATCAGATCCTAGATGTGGAGTTGGGATGGACTTTAGAGGTCCTCCAGTGCAATTTCCTCCTTTTAAAGGTGAGGAAACAGGCCACAGAGGTTAAGTTACTTGCTTAAGGTCACATAGTAAGCATCATAGTAGACTTTGGACCCTGCTGCTCCAGGGCTAGTGTTTTTTCCACTGTACCACATTTCCACCTCTTTCTTCAAAGATCAAGCTGATGATGGAATGGGCATAATAGTTTAAGGAGGTACTGTCCTTCCAGATCTCCATCACAGTCAGAGAGATTGACATAGAAACAGGGGAACTCTTGATAGTGTGTTCGGTGGTATTCAGTCAGAAATTTTTGGCAGAAAGATATTGGCCAAACCAAGTCATAAGGCTAGAATACAGATAATTCCTAGGACCCTTCCTCATTCTCCCCATAAGGGAGTCCCCAAATGAGCTTAGTATTACTTGGGGAACACTAAATAGATATTAATTAGGATATTCTTCTTTATATAGAGTCTAAATCTGCCTCTCCAAAACTTCCACCCATCCCTCCTAGTTCTTTTCTCTGAATAGAAACAGAGTAAGTCAGATTCCCCTTACACCTAACAGTTCTTCAGAAAGGTTATGCAACAGAAGTAAATGGAGGAAAACATAAGCTAACAATCATAACTCACATTTGATATGAATAATTTAAGAATCTAACAAAATAAAGGTAGCAGATGGATAAGAAAATAAAACACAACAATCTGTTGTATACAAGAAATACAACTAAAAGTAAGGACAAATAGAGAATGGAAAATGAGAGGTTCAGACAAAATTTACTCCACATCAGGTGTACCTCAAAAGGCAGGAAAAACAATCATGCTATCAAAGCAGAAATAAAAACTCATGGTACCAAGAAAAATAAATAAATAAAGTTTATCATGCTTGAAGAAGTCATAGATAATGCACCATTATCAATACTAAATACATATGAACTAATTTGTATAGCATCTAAATTTATAAAGAAAAAGGTTAATAAAAATGCAAAAAGATATAAAGAGTAAGACAATAGTTGTAGGAAACTCCTTTTTTTTCCCTGAGAGTTAGAAAAATATAACATAAACATAACAAAAACTATAGAACAGAACAAACTGTTAGAGAATTTAGAGCTGAAACATTTATGGTATCTTCTGAATGAGAGCATTTAAAAACATATATTTTTCATACGATTGTATAGTATCTTTATAAAAGCTGACCTATTTATCAGACCATTCCTTCTCAGTCTCCTTAGCTGGATCTTCATCCAGATCATGTCCTCTAACCACACATGTCCCATAGGGTTCTGTCTTGGGCCTTTTTCTCTTCTCCTGCACCACTTCCCTTGGTGATCTCATCAGTGCTAATGACCATCTCTGCATGGATGACACTCAAATCTACCTATCCTGCCATAACCTATCTGTTGACTTCCAATCTCAGATCTCCACCTGCCTTTCAGACATCTTGAATTGCATGTCCAATAAATATCTTAAACTCAACATTAAATTCCAAAACGGAATTTAATATTTTTTTCCCTAAATCTTCCCCTTGCTCCTAACTTCCCTATTACCGTTGAGAGAAAAACCATCCTCCTAGTCCCTCAGGCTAGATGATGTAGGTGTCACTTTTGACTCCTCACTGTCTCTCATCTCTCACATCCAATCTGTTGCCAAGGACTATCAATCTCACTTTTGCGATACTTTTCAAATATGCCCTCTTCTCTTTTCTGACATTGCCACCACTCTGGAGTGTGGTCTTATTGCCTCAGGCCTGGATTATTGCAGTAATCTGCTGGTAGGTCTGCCTGCCTCAAGTCTCTTCCAACTCCAATACATCTTCTATTCAGCTGCCAAAGTGATTTTCCTAAAGCACAATACCACCAACACCAACACCAACCAACGAGGACCATGTCAGTCTCCTACTCAATAAACTCAAGTGGCTCCCAATTACCTCCAGGATCAAATTCTAAATCTTTTGTTTGGCATTTAAAGCCCTTCATAACCTAACCCCCTCTTACCATTCCAGTCCTCTTAAACCTTATTCTCTGTCCCATGCTCTGCAGTCCTGTGACACTGGCCTCTTTGCTGTTCCATGAATAAGACACTTCAGCTCTCAGCTCTGGGCATTTTTTTGCTATGTCCTCTATGCCTGGAATGTTCTCCCTCCTCATCTCTGCTTCCTGGTTTCCCTTGCTTCCTTCAATTCTCAACTAAAAGGCCATCTTCTACAGGAAGCATTTCCCAGCCCCTTTAATTCTAATGCTTTCCCTCTTTTAATTATTTCCTATTTTTCCTGTATATAGCTTGTTTGTGCCTATTTGTTCTCTTGTCTCCCCCATTAGACTGTAAGCTCCTTGAGGGCAGGGACTATCTTTTGCCTCTTTTTGTATCCCCAGTGCTTAGCACAGTGTTTGGAACATAGTAGGTGCTTAGTAAATGTTTGCTAACTGACAAACCATGTGCTAGGGCTCAGAAGTTTATAAATAAATGTAAAAAAATATTGTGTTATAGACTATAACACAATAAAATAGTAATTAACATGAGGAAAAGGCATAGACCTAGACAGAAACTTGATAATGACATCCTGAATAATGAGAAGGTCAAAGAATAAAATCTTTGAAACAATTATTAACTGCCTAGGAGGAAATGTTAATGATGGGATAACATACCAAAATTTCTGAGATGTAGCTGAAGCAGGCTTCACAGGAGATACACCATGGGCATAATAGGTTGCACTCTGGTTCCAATGATGACTTCACTGAATGTAAGACAAAAGGATGTCATCCAGGAATAGGTATGCCAGCAATGGAAGGAGAGAAAAATATAAGATGAGTGGCCAGCTCCACTAGTACCAACAATATATATGTGTATTTATATGTGTATATGTATATATATGTATATATACATATACACATATACATATACATGAAGACCTGGAGGAAGGTCTTGGGCAGACTGAGTGGGCACAGAGTTACACTTGGATGAGAAGGTATTGATTGGTTACCATCTACAGCAATGGAGGAAATACTCACATCACAGAGATGACAGACCTATTGAAGTACAAAAGAACTGCCAATCACCAATAAACTTATTAAATGTTGCTATGGAATCTGGTACTTCCATTGCTCCTTTGGCAGTCCAAATTAACACTAAAATGGTCAAGTCTTGCCTGTAGAATAAGCTAAGAGGAAGCAGCACAAAATTATCTACCATCATCTACCACTACCACCATCTCTATTATCATCATTTAATGTGAATCAGAAGGTTATTGAGATCAAGAAGACACTTAATTATTTACAACCAAACAACAACCAAAAAAAAATCCCACAATAGGGAAAACAACCCCCTCCTCCTCCAAACACACACACACACACACACACACACACACACACACACACACACACATACACACACACAGAGTCAAACCTTAATCCAGTTGTGGTGTTTGTTCTGGGATGATCTGAAATCTCTCCCACCCTAAAATATCTCTCTTAAGCAACCAGCCTAGCACAGTGCCTAGAACAGAGGACATGTGCATCATTACTGGATTAAATCATTATTACAGGATTAAATTTGCCTGAGAGAAGGTAACTACTTAGCACATTAACAAGAATTATTTTATCTTATTAAAACACTGTTTGCTTCTCAGGAAGTAGCACCTTTGGGGGTTGGGGCAGAGCATGTGTAAGGGGTAGGGAAATGACTATGGAAGGGATGGGCCTCTGGTGGAGGTTTCTTGAAGTCCAAGGGACAGGATGAAAGCATCAGGGAGGAGGCTGGGCCAGGAGGGGGAGGGTTTAAAAAGTGCGGAAGATAAGCTCTGCCAGTTTCATAATCCTTCCTTGCCTTTTCCCCTAGGCAGAGGCTACAGGTATTTGCTAATGCCTTACACGTAATGACCTAGATTTCAGAGGAAAAGTTTCTGAACCCCAAGAGCACACGGGACTGAATCTACATTGTACCATCATGTTATGTGTCTGGTATTGTGCAAAAATGAGTTTACCAAGCCAAATTATCTCCACTTGCATAGGAGACCAAATGTGACTGTCATATTGTAGAAGCTGCTCAGTTAAAGTGAATGTAGGCTCTATCTTCTCATCAATATGCTATAAAAGCTAGAATGAATGATTGTTGTTTCTTCTGTGTTGGTTATCAGTTCTCAGTAAGTTTTATTCTTGGAAAATCAAAGGACCAGTGTTAATGGTTCTGAATAGACAATCAGGGTCCAGTTTGGGTATTTGCTATGTGTCCCTGGCCAAGTGGCTTTCTGGAATATCCCCTCCCGAAGGTGGCTTGGGGCTAGTTTTCTGAAGGACAGCCCTGCAACTTTGTTTACTGTATGCCAGAAGGGAGACAGCTTCTGACTGGCCAGAAGAGTTCTGAGTACCAGATGCTATGTCAAGTGGGGAAACTTCAAGCTAAGAGAGCCAGAAATGGAGTTTGAGAGGGAAGGGTGAGACAAGCCAGGTACAAACTTGTGAATGGCAGCTGGGAGATTCCTCAAGAAGCTAAGACATGTGGGAACGCTGAACTCCCATTGCCCCTTGATTCTCAATGCCTCCAATCCTAGAGACTGCAGGGAACAGACTTCCTGGTAAGATAGTGAGGTTGGTGAGTTTGTTCTCTCCTTGGTAGAGCTGAGATTTTATCTTGTTCCTGAGTTAAAGAGCTTATTTACTCTTATATTTTCTATTGTCTACTTTGATTTGTATCACTTCCCTGATGTTTGCTTGAATAAATAGGTTTACTTGCTAACCAAGATGAGTATGTGTGTGTGTGTGTGTGTGTGTGTGTGTGTGTGTGTGTACCAAGCATTTGTTGGGAGGGAGCTCAGATGACAAGAGAAAGCTGTTACCCTTCTCTTTAGAGTGACCATGAAAATGGCTTTTACTTTGACCTAAAAAAGAAAGCATCTTACCACAAGATTACAAATATTTGATGTGCGGTAGATCGATATAATTCTAGCAATACCCTTTTTGAAGATGGATGAGACATCTTGCCAGGGCCCTCCTCTTGTTCCTCACAAAGGCAGAAGTTACAATCTCCTTTGGAGATAGAGTAGGCATGATCCCTGTTCAGATATCTCTCCATGCCACAAGTGGGCCAGCCAATTGACAGTAGAGGGCTACCTACCACGTATGTTATACTTTATAAAATGAGGGGTTGAAATAGATGATTTCTAAGGTCTAGAAACTATTTTGGAATTATCTACTTTGGGGTGATTTACAGACCCGCTAGCATGGTAGTAGAATTGCTTCTTCATAGAAAGGCAAATTGTTGGTATGGTGAAAATGTTTGGGAAGGCTTCATGAAAGTATTAGCTCTTTTACAGGAAATACTGTACTGTAAGGAGAACTTCTTAACAATTAGGGCTCTCCAAAATGGGCGGCCTTTGGAAGTGGTGGATTGCCCCTCCATGGCAAACTTTGAGTAAAGGCTGGATGACTCCTTTTGGGGGAGTGTGGAGAGGCAATTCTCATTCACTGTAGGTTGGACTCTATGGTCTGTGAGGTCCCTCTCAATTTGGGAATTTTGTGATTCTGTGCTTTTGTTCTTTCCTACCCCAAAATTCTATTGTGTGTGTGAATATTGCTACAAGTGCTAATAGTGACAAGGCACAATCACAAAGTTAGACCTAACAGACAGGATACAAGTGGTGTCTAGTCATATCATGCATTTGACCTATTTGAAAACTAGCCATGAAGCAACAAATGCAATAAACTGAATTAGGCATAGGATCACAGATCTGAGATCCCTGGATTGAGAGTCAGGAGACCTGGATTCAAATCCTGCCATTATCTTGCCAAAAATCATTTCCCCATTCGGGCCTCTGTTTCCCCAGCTGTAGAATGAGAAGGTGGGACTAAATGACCTCTAAGATTACTTTTGGGTCTAACATTCTATGATTCCACAATGATCACAGTGTTCTACTTTCTTTTAAATAGAGCAAAAAGCAGCTTCTAAAACCCAAAAGGAACTGAGGCACAAGGGACCTATGGTCTCTAATAGAATTACAGACTTGGCTAAGTTGGTCTTCACTTTCAGGGTCCCTAAGGCAGGCATACAGAGCTCAGTCACCCTAAGGTGTCCAAACAAAGGCTCAGTAGTACAACGGAAAGAACATTGATTCAGAAGTCAGAGAGCCTAGATTAAGTCTGACCTTCTGACACTTGCTACCTGTTGTAACCAGAATGGCCTTTATTTTCTTTGAGTGACTCAATTTATCTCAGTGAGCTTTACTAGGTGCTAAGCCCCAGGCCCAAACCCCATTAGGTGTTAACCTAATCCATGTGGATGTGAACCTCCCAGGGTCCTAAGGGGAGGGGCCAACTCAAGAACCAATCACCAGAGCCTGAGCTCTGGTGATTCAGATGATGTTTGATGATGTCTGAAGCCCTATAAGAAGGGAGGACAGAACCATTTGTGTGGGGCTCTGGAGATGGTGTTGATGAGGAGACTCTGGGCAGCTGTAGCTAAGGAGCCCTCCAGCTTGTAAACCCAGATGCTGAAACTTTGTTGAACTCTGGTAACTGTGTTGGGATTTGAATTAGACAAAGTCTGTCTGTTGATGTTTGTAATTTGTTTGCATTTTGTTTTGAAGTTCAGGGTGCTGGTTTTTTCCCCTGAACTAACTGAATGATATTTGAATGCTGAATTAAAAGTAAGCTTGTCAACCCCTTCACCTTGCTTTCCTTAATTAAGCAGATCAGAAGAAACTGTGCTGTTGGCAGCTTTCTGGGTTTTGGCTGTGGGTGAATCTTATACCCCCACAGAAGCTGGTAGCCAGATTGTTGAAACACCTGTGTGACCTAGAACAGAGCTGTCCTATGCTACCAGCAACATTCCCATGTGTGACCTGAACCAGATAAAACACAATTGGGAAATTTTAGACAAAATAAATAAAAATACAATAGAACATAGATAACGTTAATGTGTGGTTTTCTAAGTCAATTTCTGTAACAACAATATTGCTAGCAGCTGCTGGGAGGTGAAAGACCAACAAGAGCACATAGGAGGGCTGCTAGCACAAGCTCTTTGATCTACTTTTCTAAGGAAAGCAACTTTAAGGGGTTAACAATCTTACTCTGATTAAACATACATATATCATTCATTTAGTTCAGGGGAAAAAGTCGGCACCCTGAACTTCAGAGAAAACACAAACAGAAATTACAAGCAGAAATTATATAAACAGAGCAAAATAACACAAATCAGGCTTCTAGCTGTCTGTCCAAATAATACATAAACAGTTACCAGAGAGAGAAGCACCAACATCTGGGTTTTCAGAGCCAGGGAGGCTCCTTGACAGCTACCCAGAGTCTCCACACCAATACTCTTCCAAGGAGTGTGTCCCCGAAAGTGCCAACCTCAGAGCTCATATACCCTGTTCAGGGCCCTGAGGGCAAGGGTGTGGGAAAGATCTTTAATCACCAGCACCATATCATATACATTGTTTCCAAGCAATAACTCTTGATTCAAACAAAGACAAGACTCAAAGACATGGGATTGCCTTAGTGCCGAGAAACACTCCAAGACAACAAAAGGTCCCAGTTTGCTTGCCATTACATTTGAAAGGCAAGACTCATCAAAGGTACTTGATTACCTGGTGCTGTGAAGCACTCCAAAACAAAAGACAAAAGGTCCCACTTTACCTGCTGGATTGAAGCAAAGGCAAAATTCGTTAAAGGCGCTTGATTGCACTAGCATTCCAAAAGAGAAAACAGTAAAAAGAGTCCCACCCTTCTTATCATTATGATATCCAGCCTTCAGGGACAAGTTTATAAGGTTCAATGGCTCCCATTTCTCTTTTGAGTTTGACACTCATCTAGAGTAAGTCACTGCCCCTGCATAGGCTTTAGTTCCCTCACTCATAAAATGGGTGGGTTGGGGTGGAATGGACTAGAAAAATTCAGAAGTAGCTTCTGGCTCTAGATTATGATCCTATAAGCACTTTTCAAGGAAGATGTTAGAGGGGACTTATGTGTTATGTAAAGGCTGTATTAGAAGACATCCAAAGTCCCTACTTACTCTGAGGCTAGGACTTTATGTGAATGTTTTTCCCCTCTAAGGAGCATCCACATTTTAAGGACACTACAGGGAGAGGCCGGTACTTAAAACAGAGGAATAATTGGTTAGTAGGGGGATTTCCAGAACCAGTACACAAGTTTTTAAAAAATAATAAATGATTTTCTCCACCTTCATTTAATTCTGTGCTTTCCTATGGTGCACATTTCAGTAGAATGTAAGAAGAAAACCAGGAATATGTTAAAAATATTATTTAAGAACATCCTCCATGCTTTCCTTTGCTTCATACCATATACCTTCGATTTTATACCGTAATTTAATTTCCTATGCTTTATACCATAAGCTGTTGAACAACATTTTTTTTAAGTTTGCAATTAATTGGGAAGAAATTAACTCCCCAAATGACTATATTGGAAGCTGTTGGATTAATAGAAAACTGGCAAATCTGGTCACTCTAATCAGATGTGAGATTAGAGAAAAGAACAAGCAGTGAGGACCATTCTTGGAGAAAACTCATCAACAACTATGCTGATAAAATGCAGGAAAATGAAAGCTAAATGAAGATGAGAAAAGGGGAGTTTTATTATAAACCAAGATAGGGCTGGATTTGTTTTTTTAATAAGCTTCAAGACTAAAGAGTAACAAAAAGCCGATCTCTGAATTTAATACTTCCCAGCGGTAAGTTGGAAATAAAATTTAAGCCCTTTAAGATGTTCTAATATGACCTGCTTATTTTATCAAAGAGGAAACTGAGACCCAAAGAGCTGAGATGATTTCTCCAAGGTCATTAAGATGTTAATGACAGAACTGGTTAGAGAAACCTGGAGTCCTTGCTCCCAGTACTGTGTTCTTCCTAAGTAATACTATTACAAGTAATACAATTGATTTAGTTAAACTGATGTTATTAGGGCAAAACTGGGAGGTGGGCTGCCTGTCTTCATGCCTTTGTTTCCTCCCCCCACTGCCTTGTTTTCCTTTGTGCTGTCTCAGAATCCCCCAGTGTAGTGCTCCCCCAAATCCTTCGCCCTTCTTGGGTTATTACCCACCCCTTAAATTCTTTTCTTTTTCCACATCAATCAAAATATATCTATTATGTAGCTAATTCTGGAGGGAGCTATTGTCATATTGTAGCTACATGGGAAAAATAGAAAAAACAAATTCACCCTGAAGGCATTAATAACTGATAAAGGAGAATAAAGCAGTAACCCTATCACAAGCATTTTCATTTGAACAATAGAAACAAACCTTCAACCCAAATGAATGCATTGCTAATAGGAGAATTCTGGACAAATGCCTTTCCGTTTCAGACTATATTCATCTACTCTGGATATATCTTGTAAAGACAATTATATATGGCATATGCATGTATAAGAATGTGTAGATGTATACATACATATCACACATCCATCCATATACACATCTATACATACAGATGGTAATTTACATCTTGTCTCTCCCATTATAACGTGAACTTCTTGAGGGTGAAGGACTGTTTTTAATCTTTCTTTGTATCCCCAGGCCTTGTCATAGTACATAATTAACTCTTAATAAATACTTGTTGACTGACTGATAATAGGGGTAGGCTAGTAGGGGGAAGATTTTTGGAGGGAAGATTTTGGAGGGAAGGGTACAAAAGTCTGGCCAGTGTCTCACACTACAGGTGACCTCTTCCAGTGTTCACTAATAAAATTAGGGCCTAGGTGGTAAAGAGGGCTTACTACCTCAATAGTCCTAAATAATCTTGGTAGTCACAAGCTAGGGCATCCTCCTCCAAAGCCACTGAGAGATGCCATCAACACAGATTGATTATGACATGCCATTTCTTCTATGCAGGCTCCATTTGAAACCAAACAAAGCCTGGGCCCCAAAACAAATGTTGGAGAAATGGTGCTGTGGTTAGGAATTAATAACCAGTGTGAATTATGAACCAGATGAGTGACGTTGTCTTTTGGGTTTTGTGCAAAATGTCTCTCATTTCACTTGAAGCTGCATCTGCCTCACCCGGTGATTTTTTCACAGCCATGAATGATTTATGACTTTCCGACTCTGCATCCCACAAGATTGCATAAGGTCCAGAGAAAAACAAATGAGGCTGGGCCAACTTTAAACAACTAAACCTTTTCAGAAAGTGGATTTCATTTTGGCTCCAATTAACTACAGGGTTTTGTACTTAACGAATGAAGTCTCTAATTCCAGGCAACACTGCAGGACCTCCCAATAGAATCTCTTAAATTTCTCTGTGGTTCATGTATTCATTCATTCATTCATTCATATTGGACCTGGACTCCCCAAGTTTCTTTTCAATGCCATCCTCATCTTCAGTCCTCCCTTCTTTTGACAGTGAACTTTGCAGCTGAATTACTGACACAGCTTCATCAGTTTGGTTAATGATTGGACAGGAAGATACTGATGGAAGAATCTCTCTCCTTGTTTTTAGTTTTTTCTTTTTAAAATGACCTTACCTGGCAGAATGTAAGCTCAGATCTGTGACAAGTGGGGAGAATGTGGTTCTTGCATATGTCGAAATGAAATCTCATTTTTTTTTTGTTTAGCAGAGAGCTCTAAATGATACTTTTCTCAGGGCATAATCAATAAAGATTAGACTTAATTTTAGCCAGTGCCTCCAAACTGGGAGAATTTCAGATTTTAAAGTATTGTCTAGATAGTTTCTTTTAGGGCTCAGCTCTACCACCACCTTCCATATGAAGCCTTTCCTAATCCTTGTAGCTGTTAAGGCTTCCCCCACACCTCACCCTCAATTATTCTGTATCTCTTTTGTATATTTATATATTAGGGTAGGTAGGTGGCAAAGTGAATAGAGCGTTGGGCCTGGAGTCAGGAAGGCTCATCTTCCGGAGTTCAAATGTGACCTCAGACACTTCCTAGCTGTGTGACCCTGGGCAAGTTACTTAACCCCATTTGCCTGAGTTTTCTCATCTGTAAAATGAGCTGGAGAAAGAAATGGCAAACCACTTCAGTATCTTTGCCAAGAAAACTCCAAATGGGGTCACAGAGAGTCAGACATGACTGAAACGATTGGACAGCAACATACACGCTGTCTCCCTTGGCTCACAGTTACCTCCTGTAAGTATGTCAGTACAGAGATTATCTCAGAGTTGGGCTTAAATGCTTAAATCAATAAATGCTTGTTTATTGATGGATTTGAATGAATGACTTTTGCTCCTCCCCCACTAGCAAAATATCAATTGTTCTGTTTGACTTTAAAGTAGCAGTCAACATTTAGCAATCATTTGTTAAGGACTACTTTATTTGAAAGCCTATTGGAGACACTGAAGATACAAAGACAAAAAATAATAATCCTTAGCCTCTGGAAGTTTAGAGTCTACTGGGGTGGAAACAACGTACACATGAGTAAGGCGATACAAAATATTCATACAGGAAATATGAAGTTAAGGGTGGATAGAAAAATCTCCCCTCTGACACCTAGTTGTATGACTATCTCTCAGGGCCCCCAGGCCGCTGTCTAAGACTAAGTTACAATTGAGCTGCTGATCTCTTGGTAGCAGAAGGTTCAATGCTGAGATTTCCCCAAACTGATGGATTTGAAGGTTTGGTCAATATTTATATAACTTTAGTCAGTCAGTCAGATAATAAGCATTTATTAAGCACTTATTTGCCAGGGGTGGGGAATCTGAGGCCTCAGGGCCGCATGTGGGCCTCTAGGTCCTCAAGTGTGGCCTTTTGACTGCATCCAAACTTTGCAGAACAGATTCCCTTAATAAAAGGATTTGTTCTGTAAAACTTGGACTCAGTCAAAAGGCTGTACTCAAGGACCTAGAAGGCTGCTCCACTCCTGCACTATGCTAAGCACTAAGGATATAAAGTAAGTGGAGGGGGAGAGGAAGGAGAGAGAAATAGGAGGGAGAGAGAGTGAAGGGAGGGAGAGGGAGAGAGAGGGACAGGAGAGATAGAAGAGAAGAGAGAAGAGGAGGAGGAGAGGGAGAAGGAGCAGGAGGGAGGGGAAGGAGGAGGAAGGAATGGAAAAAGAGGGAGGGAGGAAGAGGAGAGAAAAGAAGGGAGAGGGAGAAAGAAGAAAAGCAAAGGGGGAGAGAGAGAGAAGAGAAGAGGAGAGGAGAGGAGAGGAGAAGAGAGAGAGGAGAAGGAGGAGAGAAGGAAAAGGAGAGGGAGGAAGGAGAAGGGAGAGAAATGGTGGCAGGGGGAAGGGAGAGAGGAAGAGGAGGGAAAAAGAGAAGGAGAAAGACAAACAAGAAGAGCAAAGGGAGAGACAGAGAGAGACAGAGAAAGACAGAGAGAGAGACAGAGAGACAGAGAGAGACAGAGAGGGAAGAGAGGAAAAAGGAAAATAGGGAGGGAGGGAGAAAGGAGAAGGGAAAGAGAGAATGAAAGAGGAAAGAGGAGGAGAGGAGTGAAGGAAAGAAGGATGGAGCAATGTGGGGGAGAGGACTAATAATTTGGGAGATCAGAAAAGGCCTTGTGTCTTAGAGGTGGCATTTGAGGAAAGGTATCATTAGTACCAGTGTTGTATCAGTGTCTGGGCAGGATGCTATTAGTACCACGCACAATTGATTCTAACTCCCACCACATGAGATGATGTGGGAAGGGGTGGAAGTCACTCAAAAGCTTTCTAAGCTGCCTCCCCACCCCCACCCTAAGTTCTAATATCCCATAATTATATGTTATATAGAATTAGAAGCTAGGAATTCTAAGAGGCAGAGGTAAGGAGGAAGGTCATTCTACATATGCAGGACAGCCTTGCATGCAGCAAAGGTGAGAAGGTGATGGCAATATGGGCCCAGAGCAGTGGCTTACCACCTAGGCAGAGTTCATTTCTTCTACTGGGCTATGTCTTCATGCAGAAACCAGCTTGATAGTTTTGACCATGTCATTAAATAATAATGATGATAATAAAAAGCTCTACAGGTCTAGCCATTTAACAAACTATTTTGAGCGTATAGAAACAGCTTTAAGCACCAGCAAAGATTTATAGACTTTAAGTCCATCAACTTATAATATCATAGAATTAGAGTTGCAGGCCTTGTGATTTGGGAAGTTGTTGAGTGACTCCTTATGTTGTCAATAATACTGTCACCAACAAGCATGACAAGTTAAAAGTATGTACATGTATGAGTTAGTCAGTTAACAAATATTTATTAAGCACTTACTATGGTGCCAGGCACTGTGATACAAACTGAGAATATAAATACAAGGAAAAGATTCCCTGCCCTCAAGGAGCTAATAGGGGAATAAAACTCTTAAAAAGATGCTGAAAAGGGGAGGAATGGTTGGGGTAGGGAAAGGTGCCAGCCCAGAGGGTTGATGGAGATGTTCAGAAGAGGGCACTCTGGTGAGAAATGAAGAGATGAGTAGCCTGCTGGAGGTTCTGGGAGGGGTCTCCATTCTCCAAGAAGAGGGGAGGCGGGGCAGAGCCACGCTGCCTGGCTGGAAAGCAGGGACTGGCCTACAGCTCTCCCCCAACACCCTCCAAACACCTGTAAAAATGGCTCTGAACAAATTCTAGAACTGCAGAATCCATGAAATAGCAGAGGGAAGCCGGGCTCCAGTGCAGGACAACCTGGATGGTCGCTGGGTAAGGTCTATCACGCAGAGCTGGGAGTGGAGCAAAACAGAGCCCAGGGTGAGCTGCGCCTGGACCAACCAGACTGGGAGCCCGGTGGAACAGGCCCCAGCACCCTGAATCAGTGAGCTGTGGCAGTTATCAGGCTTCTCAACCCACAAACACCACAGACAACAGAGAAGGTTAGTGGGAAAAAACTGCAGAGACAGAGTGAAAGGAGTTCAAGGTTTGGCCACTGCCCCAGGGGCATTAGAGGTGGTGCAGCTACAGAACTACAGCTGCAGTTGCTTCCAGCCCCAGGCCCACCTGGTAGGAGGAATTAAGTGGTGGATCAGAGCAGGAGTGGAGAGCCTTCTCACATCTGTGGTGCAGTCTGGGTTGGAGGTTCTTGGGGGAGGAGGAGTGCTGGTGTGGCGGAGCTTGCTGTATAAAAAAAGCTCTGAAAACAACAGCACAGCCCCTCAAGCTTGGGACAAAGTACTCTATACTTTATAAGCAGTCATACCCTGAGTTGGCTGGGAATGTGGCCAGGCAGTGAAAATGGACTCAGATTCAGACTCAGACTTTGGAATCTTTCTTTGGTGACAAAGAAGACCAAAACATACAGCCAGAGGAAGTCAACAAAATCAAAGAGCCTACATCAAATGCCCCCAAGAAAAACATGAACTGCTCTCAGGCCAGAGCTCAAAAAGGATTTGGAAAAGCAAGTTAGAGAAGTAGAGGAAACATTGGGAAAAGAAATGAGAGTGATACGGGAAAACCACCAAAAACAAGTCAATGACTTGCTAAAGGAGACCCAAAAAATACTGAAGAAAATAACACCTTAAAAAATAGACTAACTCAAATGGCAAAAGAACTCCAAAAAGCCAATGAAGAGAAGAATGCCTTGAAAGGCAGAATTAGCCAAGTGGAAAAGGAGGTCCAAAAGACCACTGAAGAAAATACTACCTTAAAAATTAGATTGGAGCAAGTGGAAGGTAGTGACTTTATGAGAAATTGAGATACTATAAAACAGAACCAAAGCAATGAAAAAGTAGAAGACAATGTGAAATATCTCATTGGAAAAACCACTGACCTGGAGAATAGATCCAGGAGAGAGAATTTAAAAATTATTGGACTACCTGAAAGCCATGATCAAAAAAAAAGCCTAGATATCATTTTTCAAGAAATTATCAAGGAGAACTGCCCTGATATTCTAGAACCAGAGGGTAAAATAGAAATTGAAAGAATCCGCCAATCGCCTCATGAAAAAGATCCCAAAAAGAAAACTCCTAGGAATATTGTCGCCAAATTCCAGAGCTCCCAGATCAAGGAGAAAATACTACAAGCAGCCAGAAAGAAACAATTTGAGTATTGTGGAAACATAATCAGAATAACCCAAGATCTGGCAGCTTCTATATTTAGGGATTGAAGGGTTTGGAATATGATATTCCAGGGGTCAATGGAGCTAGAATTAAAACCAAGAATCACCTACCCAGCAAAACCGAGCATCATGCTCCAAGGCAAAATATGGATTTTCAACAAAACAGAGGACTTTCAAGTTTTCTCAGTGAAAAGACCAGAGCTGAATAGAAAATTTGACTTTCAAACACAAGAATCAGGGGAAGCATGAAAAGGTAAACAAGAAAGAGAAATCATAAGGGACTTACTAAAGTTGAACTGTTTTGTTCACATTCCTACATGGAAAGATGATGTGTATAATTCATGAGACCTCACTATTAGGGTAGCTGGAGGGAATATATATATATATATATATGTATATATATATATATATATACACATATATACATATATGTATATACATATACATACATACATACACACATACATACATACATACATGTAGACAGAGGGCACAAGGTGAGTTGAATATGAAGGGATGATATCTAAAAAAATAAAATCAAATTCAGGGATGAGAGAGGAATATATTGAGAGAGGGAGAAAGGGAGAGATAGAATGGGGTAAATTATCTCACATAGAAGTGGCAAGAAAAAGCAGTTCTGTAGGAAGGGAAGAGGGGGCAGGTGAGGAGGAATGAGTGAATCTTGCTCTCATCAGATTTGACCTGAGGAGGGAATAACATACACACTCAATTGAGTATCTTGCCCTACAGGAAAGAGGGAGGAAGGAGATAAAAAAGGGGGATGATACAAGGGAGGGCAGATAGGGGGAGGAGGTAATCAAAAGCAAACACTTTTGAAAAGGGACAGGGTCAAGGGAGAAAACTGAACAAAAGGGGATAGGATAAGAAGCAGCAAAATATAGTTAGTCTTTCACAACATGAGTATTGTGGAAGGGTTTTACATAAGGATACTCATGTGGCCTATGTTGAATTGCTTGCCTTCTTAGGGAGGGTGGGTGGTGAGGGAAGAGGGGAGAGAATTTGGAACTCAAAGTTTTAAAAGCAGATGTTCAAAAAAAAAGTTTTTGCATGCAAATAGGAAATAAGATTTACAGGCAATGGGGCATAGAAATCTATCTTGCCCTACAAGAAAGTAAGGGAAAAGGGGATGGGGGGTAGTGGGGTGACAGGAGGGGGGGCTGAAAGGGGAATGGGGCAATCAGAATATATGCCTTGGAGTTGGAGGGTAGAAATGGGGAGAAAATTTGTAATTCAAACTCTTGTGAAAATCAATGCTGAAAACTAAAATATTAAATAAATAAAAAAGAAGTGCTAAAATATAAAAGAAAAGAAGCTGGACTACAAAAAAAAAAAAGAAGAAGAAGAAGAGGGGAGGAAGGGCCCTAAGGACAGAATTTACTTTTGCATTCCTGCACTCAAAGGCACAAAACAGCCTTCTGCATGAGACATTGCTGTAGCAGTTTTCTCGACCACCACGAGAAAAGAAAATAATACTTATAAACCACTTCTTTTTCCCTCTGATCCCTCCATTCATCACTGTGGAACAGCCTTAAATAGTCTGCTCTTTGGATTACAATCTCACTAATGTGCTTCATCTTGGATCTGTTTAGATTATCTCTTTAGGAGAAATACACATATACACATACATATATACAAAATATATTCTATATATATTCAGTATGTGTATATATATATATATGTTCAAAATATACACATGCATGTATGTATGTATTCTGCCCTAGGCTTTTCCCAGAGACGTCAAAAGATGAAGAAAATTATTTCCTTTGGGTTGTGGCCTTCTTTACTTTAGAGAATGGATGAATACCATTAATTGACTTCAAATCTGGCCCAACCAACCATCTTTCATTGTTTAGTTCATTCTTTTATCGAGCAGGAGAAGTACTCAGGTCGCTGCAGAAGGGCCCAGGTAGAGTTTCCTCTGATATCATGGTGATCAATAAGATTCAGCTCACTGGAGAACTTCTCTAGTTGACGTAAGAAGGAAAAGGAACACAGATGAGTATTCTTCCTGAATTCACTTTGTTTACTGTGAGAGAACCCCAGACTGAGTGGAGCATGTATCAAATTTGATCTAACCTTGCCATAAGAAATTCAACCTGGAGCGCATTGTGTCTCTGGACCAAGATCCTTCAGAACTGAAGCCACTATTGAAGTTTCTTCAGTGTATTTCTACTCCTTTTGCCCTTTTTTTCTTTTCTTCTTTTGAGGCCAGATCTAGCTATCCAAAAGTGAGAGTTCATCCCAGTTTAGCTGTCTTGGACTTGGCTTTCCAATAGAAACTTGTGTTTCCAAGTACTTGTTTATCCCCTTTGCCCTTCAATGTCCATGAATTTTGATGACACACCCTTACACAGTTGGAGGAACACATTTCAGTTTCAGGGGCATTTGTCCTTGTAGTCTGAGATTAAGGTCTCGCTGGCAACCATTGGCTGCATGTTCAGTGATATCTAATGAGTTCAAATTTCTATGAAAAGGTGTTTACATCTCTCCCCTTTGACTGCTAGAGGCTTAGATTGGAAATGATGGAGAAAGATTAAATCACTAGCTGGAGGCTGAGGTACTAGCAATTTTAGTTTGTCTTAGGGAGTCACAGTTCTATTTATGGAGTTTGGGGAAGGGGCTTTGGAGATTATACCACTGGGAATCTCCCCTTCCTTCCATCATCACATGAGATGTATATTAGATTAAATTAGATTGGATAAAGTATTTATTAAGAATTTCCTGTATGCTAGGTACTGTGCTAAGCATTGTGGATGTAGGCAAAAGAAAAGACCATCTCTACCTTCAAGGAGTTTATGGAGGGAAACAACACATAAAAGGGAGGTGAAGGAAGGGAGATAGGTATGAAGGTATAAATATCCAAGAGTCAGGAGCAGAAATGTGTTAGAGGTAAGCATAGCTGACTTGGCACTTCCTCAAGTGGATGTTCTGGACAGGAACTCATCATCCAAAGAGTAGAGCTATCTCCAGTGTGAGAAAGCAATTGGGCTAGTGGGTAAAAGTCCAGACAGTTAGGAAAAGAGCCAAGTTAGAACTGCTGTCAGAGGATTTAGAGCTGGAAAGGCTCCCCAAAGATCATCTAGTCTAATCCCTTCATTTTACACATGAGGAAACTGAGTTCCAGAGTGGTAAAGTCACTTTTTCCAAGTCATAAAAGCAGTAAGTAGGAAAGTTGGGGTTTTAATTCAGATCTCCCAATTTCAAATCTGGTATTGTTTCCATGATAGTATACCTCCAATAGCTAGGGGTAAGGGAAGCAAGCTCTTCCCTGGCAGTCCAGTGCTAAGCGCAATGTTTGGCACAGTAGGTGCTCAATAAATGTATGTTGATTAATTGGATGACTGATGTGCATACATCGCAGACTCTCTCAGTAATTTCCTCTATAACTTTCTTGTTGTTGTGGTTTAGTTGTTTCCAACTCTTCATGACCCCATTTGGGGTTTTCTTGGCAAAGATACTAGAGTAGTTTGCCATTCCCTGTTCCAGTTCATTTTACAGATGAGGAAACTGAGGCCAACAGCGTTAAGTGACACACAGCTAGTAAATGTTTGAGGCCAGATTTGAACTCAGATCTTCCTGACTCCAGGCCTGGCACTCTGTCCACTTTGTCACCTAGTTGCCCACTCTCTTGTACCCCTTGGAGAATTGATGATGGTAGAAACAAGATTCACCTTGTCTCTTTAGCAAGTATCTAGGTTCTGCTCTGTGCATTCTTCTATACACTCATTGAGAATATCTTTGATTGCGTTATGAGAAGGGAACAGGCAGACTTTTGTAAAGGGTAGTATATAAAGACCACATCTACACAGTCATAAAACTATCTGAAGAGTATAAAGGGTGAAACATCCCACCGTGGTTATTGTTTATTGGCCATAAAAAGTCCAGTTGATTTGGTAGAACAACATGCCATTTTAAATGCTGTTTTTCAGCATTCAGGTGTCTCCCATGTGGATGTCAAAATAGATGAGATGTCAAGTGAAAGATGCAAAAACAGAAATCACTTTATCCGGCAAACTTCTGATTACTACTATCAAATGAGGAATGAGATAGGGAGACTGAGTAGTAGAGGAAGTCCTAGTGAAGATTTGATAGGATGAATTTGTCACGGATCCAGTCTTTCTCCGGCAGTGTTTAATAGCTTGGGAGTTAGAAGGGAGGAGGAGTAGAGGTCACCAAGGACTGAGGATTAGTATCTAGGGAACCACAGGAGGGCAAAGGGTAAAAGGGATTCAAGGGCTGAGGGGAGTCTGTGAATTCATTATTGAAATATGCTACCAGAGGTTCAAGACCTTGAAGGGAGTAACATGGAGCCAATATAATAGTGGTAGACTGAGAAAACAGGGAATAGTTGAGGGATCTGAGGTAATCATGAAGGATAATGAGAAAAATAGCAACAAGAAAGGTAACAGTAATAATAGTCTTTAGACAGTGTTTTTAGGTTTTCAGAATGCTTTACAAATATTAGCTCATTTTATCTTCACACAATCCCGTGAGGTAGTCAATAATCGATAAACATTTGTTATATGCCTACTATGTGGCAGGCACTGTGCTGAGCTCTGAGAGATACAAATAAAAAAAAACAAACATAGTTCCTGCTCTCAAGGAGCTTATAATCTAACGAGGGAAGACAATGCACAAAAGGGAAGCTGAAGAGGTGAGGAGGAGAAAGTACCAACCATTGGGGCAAGAAGTCCAAAGGCAGTGGAGCTGGTGAGAAATGGAGAGAAAAGTGGGTGCGATTAATATCCCCATCTTAGAGATGAGGAACATGACTCAGACAGTGGTGGAGTGACTCGATCAGGGTCACTAAGCCAGGAAATATCAGATGCTGAATTTGAACTCAGGTCTTTCTGGCTCTAGGCCCAAAACTATCTGCTGCATGACCTAGCTGCACCCAAGAGAAGACAAATGAGGAGAGTTATAAAGCTGAGGAAGGTGTAGAAGGGGAAAAGTGTGGCCAAAGAGGGGAATTTCAGAATTTACGATTGGGGAAAAAAATCAAAAGATTTCATATTTTTCTGGATAATTAAGTTGTCTTAGAAAGATGACATAGACTGGTGAATTTAGTCAAGAAGATTTGGGTTCAAATCTCATCACAGATACTTACTGACTGCGTGACCTTGGTAAAGTCTCTTAACTTCTCCATGGCTCATCTATAAAACAAGGAAGTTGGCTTTCATGGCCTTTGAGGTCCCTTTTTAAAATCTATGATTCTGTGATCTCTTTTTATCCTTAAAACAACTCTGTGAATAATAATCAGCTAAGGAGTGCCAGGCTTGGAGAGAGGAAGACCTGAGTTCAAATTAAGCTACAGACATTTACTAGCTGTGTGACTCTGGGCAAATCACTTAGTTTCTATCTCAGTTTCCTCAGCTTTAAAATGGAGATAATAGCATCTGCCCCCCAGGGTTTTTGTGAGGAGCAAATGGGACTATTTGAAAAGTGCTTAGCATAGTACCGGGCACATAGTAGGTGCTTAATCAATGCTTGTTTCCTTCCCCATTCCCCAATAAAAGCTCACATTTATATGGTACTTTAAGGCTTATAAAATACTTCACATTGTCTTGTTTGATATAGGTATTTATTAACTTAAGATCAGGAAGCAGGGCCAGAAGGTTTTAATGTGTTGTCCAAGTCCACGTAGTTAGTTTGTGGCAGATTCACATCTAGGTCATCTATGGACCTCTTTCTGCTACTTTGGACTCCCTTATGAGACTGACGTACTTCAAATCCTTATCTTCAGACATCCAGGTGGCAGAAGTTAAAGTTGGACAGTCTATGTAAACTCAAAGGTAAAATCGACCAATTAACAAGTATTTTATTAAGTGCATTTTATGTACTAACCATAATAATGGCACTGGAGACAAAAAAATGTCTTTGCCCTCAAGCAGCTTATATTTTCTCAGTGGAAAAAATATACCATATATTTTTTGTGGTTGTGCAGTTGTTTCAGTTGTGTCTGACTCTTTGTGACCCCATTTGGGGTTTTCTTGGCAAAGATACTGGAGTGGTTTGCCATTTTTTTCTCCAGCTCATTTTACAGTTGAGGAACTGAAGCAGAGTTAAATGACTTGCCCAGGGTCACACAGCTATTCAGTGTCTGAGGCCAGATTTGAACTCAACAAAATGAGTCTTCCTGATTCTAAGCCCAGTTCTCTACTCACTATGCCACTTAGCTGCCCTCCACACTACATATATAAATATATTTAAAACATGTATGTATATATATATATATACATACATATATCTTAAAAAATGTATAGGAACTAGCAGCTGGAAGGATTAAGAAGGGCCTCATGCAGCTGCTATCATTTGAGCTCAACCTTGAAAGTTGAACTAGGGATTCTAAGAATTAGAAGTGAAAAAGAAGTATGTTCAAGACCTGGGAGTGGGAGGGGAAGCCTGTGCAAAGGCATTGGGATAGCAGGAACTATTTTGTTTTAGAGATAGCAAGAAAGCCAATTTGAATGAATCACAGGCTGCAGAATAGGAATATGTAATAAGCCTGAAAAGCTAGGTTGGAGAGAAGCTATAAAAGGTTTTGGTTGGTTGTTGTCCTTTATTCTCAAAGAAGACCAAAATGACATCACTATGTTTCAGTCAAGATTCAGTGTGTCCAACTGTGGCTGATCAGGCCAATATGAGCTCGGAATGCTCTACCATAGGTCTGGGCATAAATAGTCTGTATGAACTTTTGGGGCGGATACTCCAAACTTGTGCATTTTGCGTTTCCTTTGAGCTGTTTCAATTCTGCTTTGAATTTAATTTGAATAAAAGGCTTTAAGTGCTAAACACAAGGGTGTTTATTTGACTTTAGAGGCAATAGGGAGCTACTGAATATTATTCAACATGGGAGTGACATAGTCAAATCTGTACTTTAGGGTTATCGCTTTGGCAGGGTAGATTGGAGAGTTGAGAGAGACTTGAATCAGGGAGACCAATGAGGAGGCCACTGTTGGTCTTTTTGGTCCTTTAACAAATAAAGCCCAGTTCAATCTTGGTCCAAGAGTACCTTAAATTGAATTCTACTGAGTGCCTTACTTTTTTGAGTTTTTTTAATCCCCCTTTCCTTTCTTCTCTCTTGTGATTGAACTAGATCACTGTCCTGGATGATTTAATCAGTTCTTATATTAGTTCTTGGAGGCCTGTGGGGCTGTAATGTGATAAACTTTGTTAAGATGTTTGAAGCAATGAAGCTATGTTGACATGACACTTGCAGAAGAGGTTGATTCATTCAAAGAAAATGGATCAATTCTTTAAAAAAAAATCAACCAGTTGGAAAGTTTGCCATCATGTAGACAAAACAAGCAGGTGGTTTACTGAATTCTTCATTTTGTCAATTCATATGAGTAATATAATATTTGACATTTATATAGTGCCTTAAAGTTTGCAAAGCACCGTATATATACATATATACACATATATATGTATATATATATGTGTATATATATACATATATATATATGCACATATATACACATATATATTTAAATTTTTGGTTTGGATCTGTGATCTTACCCATTAGGGAATTTCTACTGTGGAAATTCCCTCCATTGATCAGCAACTTGTCTGTGCCTTATAGTCACAGAGAATTTACTTGGGGCACTGGGGCATTAAGTGGCTTATCAATAGTCAGATTAGTAGTATGTGTGAAGGGCAGAACTTGAACCTAGATCTTCCTGATTCTAAGGCTTATTCTAGTGTAAATACACTGGGATATCATAAATATCCTAGAGAAGACTTGAGTTAGGAGATCAATTTGGAGGATATCCCAGTCATAGGATATTCTGCTTCTTGCAGTAGATGCTATGGGCGTTATTATCTCCATTTTACAGAAGGGGAAGCTGAGTCTGAGAACTTAAGTATCTTGCCTGTAGTTTCACAGCTATGTCAGGCAGAACTTGAACCCACGTCTAACTCCAAGTTCAGGAATTTATCCTCTTCACCAGAGGTGTCAAACACAGGCCACAATGCCTACTACACTTCTAGATTAAAATATAGTTGGGAAATATTTAATGGAATAAATAAAAATACAATGGAACATAGATAATGCTAATACATAGTTTTCTAAGTTAATATGCGGCCCACAGGGATCTTTCTATGCTATTTGAGTCTGACACAACTGCATGACATGGTGCTTCCTCTCAAGGCTGTGGGTCTACATTCAACTTCTTTGTAATAGTCCCCATTATTTTGTAGAGTTCATTTTATGAGAAAAATTAGCTTCTACTGCTGGCTAGAATCGACCTCTTTCCCTCTCTTTCTCCATTCTTTTCTTCATCTTTCATCGGGTCATTAATTATCAAGTGGCTGCAGCTGGGCTGTGTGTGGGGGCAGATCCAACTTGGATGTGGCTCCCCAGTAGTGACTGTTTTTCCTCTGGCTTCTTCAAATGCAAAGACGAGGCCCAATCCAGCGACGAGCAGCACAGGGCTCCCAGGGCATGCCTGCTATATTCATTTATTTCTCCACAGACACAAGATAAGATTGACCCTACCTCCAAGGTAAAGAGGGGACGAGATGGTAGGGAGGGACGAGATGGTAGGAAGTCTACCTTCTGAAGAATATCATCTCTTTGATGAATAAGCAATTTTAGAATTTACCTTGGTTTAAACTACTTCCTGAATTATTCTGGTGTTTAAAAAGACAGAATATAGAATATAGGAAGCAGAATACTTTTTAGGCGGGATTTCTGGTTTTTGTTATAGATGGAAGCTTGCAAGAAGCTCTAACGATGCCAGTCAGGACCTATTTTGCAACTGATAGTCTTTGCAAAATTAAGTGACTTTTCTAGGGTCATGAAGTCAGTTTGTGTCAGAGGAGGCACTTAAACCCTGTCTTTTGGTGGGGGTTCTCCAGTAGCTCTCTATCCATTGGACCACACATTAGACCACTATCCATTAGACGTTGGGTCTAAAATACCAAGGATCTCACAGTAACTATCAGAATCAGAGAAAGCTAGGAGGGGCCTCAGAGATCACTGAATATACCACTTATCTTTTCACCGATGGACAAGAGAGATTTGTGTCAGGGAGATCAATGAGGAGGCCATTGTGAGTCTTTTTGGTCCTTTAATTCAAGACTCAGTGGGGGTAAGTGATTCATCACAGGTCATGGTTCAGAGGTAGAGCTGGAACTAAAACTCACATTCCCCCCCCCCACCCCAACTTCCAGTTTGGGGTGATTTTTGCAAAGCTTCACCACCATTAGGTAACTTTTTTTAGTGGATAAGTCATGTTACCTGGGCAGCTTGGTGGTACAGTGGATAGAGTGCTGGGTCAGGAGTCAGGAAAACTCCTCTAGCCTCAGATGCTTACTAGCTAGGTTAAATTGGGCAAATCATTTAACCCTGTTTGTCTCAGTTTCCTCATTTGTGAAATGAGCTGAAGAAGGAAATGGCAAACTACTCCAGTATCTTTGCCAAGAAAACCCCACATGGGTCATGAAGAATTGGACACAACTGAAATGACTGAACAACAAACAAGTCACTATACATACAGACACACACCCACACAGAGGCTCTGACTATGTGTTCTTCCCTCATCCATTTAATTTATTTGTTTTTCCTTATTAAAAATTTGATGACTTCAAGTTATGAATTTTTGCATCACAGTCAGTTCTCAACATGCTTCTGACCCCACTGAGTACCTCTCTTGTAACAAAACAAGAGGGATCAACATGTATATTTTGTTTTATATAAGACATTTCTCTCCATCATTGACCTCATTGGGGTATATGCTAAATAATCAATCTATTTAATTAGTTGGTTGCTCCCTGAGTATGCTTAGGAGTCCTCTCACCCTGGTTATGAGTGAGTTGAAAGATATTTCTTGGTTCCTATCTTGAAGAAGAAGGTTCCTATCTCCTAGTGTGCAGGAGATTCTATCCTGGAGTTATATTCAACTCAATTCAACAAAAATTTATCAAGGCTATATAAGTACAGTACACCCAGGTCTACAAAGACAAGAATTAAATATTATTTCCCCTCAAGGAGCTTATATTATATTGGAATGTCATGTATGAGGAACACAGCATGTATGCCAGTTTAGCTGGAATTTAGACTGGGAAAGAGAGTAGTATATAAGCTGGATAGAGATTGTAAAGAGCTTTAAAAGACAAAGAGAGGAGTTGGATTCCATCCTAGAGGCAAGGGAGAACTGCTGGAACTTCTTGAAGGTCAGACCAGTGCTTCAGGAATATAATTTTGTCAGCTGTGGGGAGCACGGATTGGAGATGAGAGAGACTTGAAGCACCAAGACTAATAAGGAGGCCATTACAATAATCAAGATGAGAAGTGATGAATGCCTGACCTAAGGAAAGTTTATAGCAAGGGAGGGAGCCAGGAGAAAAGGGGACACTAGATGGCTCAGTGGATAGAGCTTTGGGCCTAGAGTCAGGAAGGCCTGAGTTCAAACATGGCCTCAGACATGTACTAGCCTTGTGACCTTGGACAAGTGACTTAACCTCTATTTGCCTTAATCCACTGGAGAAAGAAATGGCAAAGCACTCCAGTATCTTCGCCAAGAAAAGCCCATAATGGAGTCATGACTGAACAACAACAAAAGATAAGAGAAAAGAAGGGCTGATTGAAAGGCAAGCTCCTAGAGAGTAGGAGAGACTGGGCTCACGAGTATCACTAGATGTGTTGCACTTGCACGGAACAAGGCAGTATCTTCATCGGTGATTGGTTCAAAGGAGGCAACAATTAAGGACAATATAGGGAGGTTCTGAAGTGTAGAAGGAACTCATAATGGGTAGTCTCAGTTTTTTTAAGTAAATAGAACACAAGGTTTTCTGCTGAGATGGAGGAAGGAGGGATTGGTGTTAGGGAGCTCGAAGAGGAAGAGATAGTTTGGAATTGCTCTCTGGGGCGAGGTAGAGGGGTCAGTTAGAGAAGGATAAATGACTTGACTGACATTTGGCAGTGATGGCCCAGTGGAGATTTAATTATTCAGTTGGCAAAGTGGGTGACTTCTTCCAGCGGCATTCAGTAAGTAAGTACAGAGAAGTAAGAACAGAGAAGGCAGATAGTGGGGATAAACCGGGGTGTGGGTTTGGGAAGCTGGGAGTGACAGTAGTTCAAGGGAGCAAGGGATTCAGTGGTAGAAGGCAGTTATAGCTGAGCTGGTTCATCATGGGGTCAAGCTTATGAAAGGAGAAAAGCAAGGATAGAGCGGGGCTGATGGATTGGGAAAGCAGGGAAGTATGGAAGGACTGGAAATAATGATGAGGATGAAGAATAGATTTAAGAAGAGTGAGGCAGAGGAAGAATTAGAAGGCTATGAAGAGCAAGAGGAATCTCAACATTGAGGATCATGGATGCAGCACAGTTATACATGACCCCTAAGGAATGACCATGCCTGTGTGTGAGTGAGATGGAATTAAGAAGTAGATTATTGGAGTTCAATTTCATGATTAATCTCAACCCTACCAACTCCCATAAATGGAAGACCATAATGTTTGAGGCTACTTTAACATGAGAGATCCTTCGAGTTTGGAATATTGAATTGGGTGGACAAGAAGACTATGAACTAAGTACTGAACTCCTTAAGAAAGGAAGAAGAATGTCTTGGAGATTGGTAGATGAGATGACTTTTATTCAGATAAATGCAGAACTTCAAAGAAAGTTCCTGAATCATAGTGGCAGAAGAGAGGTCTGTAAGTGGTTCTGAGGAGCATGGAATAAGCCAAATCCTCCTTCTGGCCCCATTTATCATAAGGCATGAGAGGAGTCGCCAAAACCAGAGACAAGGAATGAGGAATTCTGTCCCTGATGAATATTGGCTGTATGATCCTGGGCAAGTCATTTAGCTTCTTAGTACCCCAGACAACTTTCTAGAACTATAGATTGTGGAATGGTTGCCAATATACATTTATAGGGTGGGCTTCCTTGGTGGGAACTCCCTACACTAATGTGATCATAGGTCCAGCCTTTTCCTTCCCTCCTCTCCCCCTCCCCCATCCCCATCTAATAAGCTAAAGGGGAGGTCACGAAAGGTTAGGTTGGGCTGAATTAGGGAAGGGTAAGAGTGTAGTGACAGCAATGAGGGAGAGTAGTTCTCACTTTGGAAAAATAGTGACTCTGAATCATAGGGATTAGAGGAGCAGGAGGTAGGAATTTGCTAGCCATGCCAAGGGTATCTATCAAGAACGGAGAAGCTTGTTGACTAAATTGGCAGGATGCTGCTAATTGCCAATCCAAGAATTGAACAAACTAGCTTCATAGCCTGTAAAAATATGCAGACTGCTGTTTATTGGTAGGGGCCAGCAGGATCAGGTGAAGACCTCAGAGAAATAAAAAGGTGGCCAGAGCCATTGGAAAACTGATCATTGGGAGAGAAGGGAAGAGCAAGAAAAAATCCATGGAGAAAGTCGGTCACAAGAGCGACCTACAAGAATGAAAGAGGTCTGACAATCTCCAGCAGGCAGGGAGGGCAAGGGGAATTTTAACGTTTCTTGCACAAGCTACATGACATTGGTTTTTCTGTTATAGCCTAGTAATTACACAAAGGGAAGGCTGATCTCCCTCTTAGAATGGAAGGTAAAAGAGGTTGAGGAGCATTATTCTAACTGTCTAATTTACTGGGAGAATGGAGTTTTCCTTGGGGGGAAAAATGGAAGAAAGGCGTCAAGGTGAAAGTAAAGAATGAAAAGGATCTAAAGAGAGGGAAAGAGATCTTGTTTCTAATAGGAGGGTTGAAGAAAACGACAAACAGGAGGAAAGAGAGAAGGGTCATTTAATACTTATATTTAGGTAAAAGGTCAGAGGTACTTCCAATAGTCAGACAATTGGGCAGTCAGTGCTTACCATGTGCCAGCACTGTGCTAAGCATTTGGGATAGAAAGAAAGGCAAAAACCAGTTTCTGGCCTCAAGGAGCAAACATTCTAATGGGGGAGACAACATGTAAATGAGGAGGTACATAGAGAATATATAGAGAGTGAATGAAGGCAATCTGAAAGAGGAAGAAAGGCCTCCTGTAGAAAGTGGCATTTGAGCTGAGTCCTGAAGGAAGCAGAGAAACTAAAAATAGGAGGTGGGGGAGCAGAACATTCCAGGCACTGGGGATGGCCCAACCAAAGGCACATAGATGGGAACTGAGAGTAGGGCAGTGCAGCTGGATAGTGGAGAGGAGGAGTAAGGTATAAGGAGGCTAGAGTGGTAGGAAGGTTATAAAGTGCATTAGAAAGAGGCCATAAAGAGCATTAAATGGCAACCAGAGGAGCTTACATTTGGTCTTGGAGGTAATAGGGAACTGCTGGAACTCTTAGAGCAGGGATTCAGAAAATCACCCTCATTACAAAATAGGAAAGACATGGCTAGATAGTTTATCTGACTGTAGATGTAATATGGCCACCAAAAATATTATAAAATCTTAGGCTGCATTTGAGAGATATAAATTCTCAGACTAGTGGGGTAGTAATCCTATTGGACTTTACCTTGGTCAGATTGTATTTGGAATATTTATTGTGTTTTGTTCTGGGCACCATATTTTCAGAAGGACATTTATAAGCTAGAGAGTGTCCAGAGGAAGGTAACCAGAATGGTGAGGGGCCTCAAAATCGTATCTTATGAAGTTGAATTGAAAGAACTAAGGATTTTTAGCCTGGAGAAGGGAAGACTTAGAGGGACAGAATAGTTGTCTTGAGTTATATGGAGGGTTGTTTTGTGGAAGAAGTATTAGATTTATTCTACCTTATTTTAGAGGTTAGATTTAGGAAAAATAGTGGAAGTTGGAGAGAAGTAGATTTTGGCTTAATTCACAGAAAAAATTCTAATAAATAGCGCTATCCAAAATAATTAGCACTATCTTGGAAGTTAATGGGTTTTCCTTAACTTTAGGACCTCAACTTTTGACGATATCTGATTCCAATTCATTATTAATAACAATTCATCTTTCAATATAATTTTCATTTTAAAATGGTATTAATTTCATTTTTAATTTATGAAATAAAATAAGCATTCCCATAACATATTAGAATAAAAAGATGATTGCGCATGAAACTTCAAATCTATTATGTACAACTTGCTATTCCTTTTAAATATATAATAAAGTTATTGTGCAAATTTCTTTTTTTTCTCCCCCACCCCAAGATGGCCACCATCAAGCACAAATGTGTATATATGTATATATACATGTATATATACATATATATGTAAAATCATGCTATACATACTTTATCAGTTCTTTCTCTGGATGCAGATAGCATCTTCCTTCATATGCCACTTATAGTTAATTTGGGTATTTCTAACAGTCAAAATGACTTAGTCCAACAATGGTGTTCTTAAAAAAATATTGCTATAAGGTCTGCTGAGGGCTTTCCTCATACGCAGAGAGGCAGCTTGGCATAAAGTATAGAACACCTGGCTGTGTGACCATGGGCAAGTCAATTGACCTTTAAATAACTCTCTTAGACTCTAAGCTTGGGAAAAGGCATCAACCTGATTTAATAAAAGTCTCATCTGGTAGTTTCACATACCAGTGAAATCACAAGTCTAGGTCCTACCCCTTCACAACAGTCTTGTGAGAATGGGTATTATTATCTCCATTTGGCAGATGAGAAAAATGAACCTCAGAGAGATTAAGTGAATGGCCTAAAGTCATGAAGAGAAACTGAGACTTGAACTTGGGTCTTCAGATTCTAAGTCTGGTGCTCTCTCCAGCACACTGTGCTTCATCTCTATTTAAACATGATTCCATTGTTAACAGTTTTGTATGAACTTACATGGGGCAGCTAGGTGGTACCATGGCTAGAGTGCTGGGCCTGGAGTCAGGAAGATGAGTCTTCTTGAGTTCAAATGACTCTGGGCAAGTCACTTCACCCTGTTGGCCTCAGTTTCCTCATTTGAAAAATGAGCTGGAGAAAGAAATGGCAAACCACTCCAGTGTCTTTGCCAAGAAAACCCCAAATGAGGTCACAACTGAAATGACTGAACAAACAACAGCAACGTGAACTTACACATACTATCCTTATGAGTAATTTGCTTTATAAGCATATGAGGTTGTTGTATATGCTCTATGATCCCTGGGAGGCTCAAATTAGAAACTTTTGCATTTATAGTCTTGGAAGGTCCACAAATTCACTGAGTGAGATGCTCGTAGAATATGAGAGCTGGAAGAAACCTTAGAGACCATCCATTTATTTAATTCAACTGATAGATGAAGAATTCAAGTCCCAATTAGAGGAAGTGATTGAGGTCAAACAGATTCATTTTGCAAATGATTCTTTGGCTAAGAAAGTTGTTTTGGGGGCCACAGCCATAATTATTCCTAGTCATTGTCTGAGTTAAAGCACTCTTCCTTGCTCCTTTGCCAAGTGCGAACTTTTAGTGGATGGGCACCTGCTCATTAAATTCATTCTATCCAGGAAGTCATTGACACCATAACATATTCAAGAGGCATGAGGACTGAGAATTATGGTTAGTTCTTGCAATGTCTGTATTTTCCCAGCATTCTGATTCCTTCTACATCTTGCTAGGCTGGATGGCCTCTTCTTTTTTCAACCAACCAACATTCAGGCTTTGCACTCCCATTCTCGTAAACTGGGGCATTAACATTTTTACCTGAGACAACTTCCTTACCTGAGACAACTTCCTTACCTGAGACAACTTCCTTCCCTGAGCCTCCACAGTTTGACCTTTGGCTTTATTTACATCCTGATCTTTGCATTCTTATTTCCTTGTGAATGACACCATGATTTGGCTTCTGATCTTAATTTGGCAGTGGTACCTTTTTTTAACTCATCCTCCCTCTCCCCTCCACAAAGACTTTAAGGGTCATTTCTGAACTCTGATTCTATTTTCTGCCCCAGGATCAACGGTACACCAGAGATTATAAAGTTGGAAAAGATCTTAGAGATCACTCAGTAGGTCTAATCCTTTCATTTTAGTAGAGATCAAACAGAAGCCTAGAGGGCAAAATGATTTTTCCAAAGCAACACAAGCAGTAAGTTAACCTAAATCACACACACACACACACAGTATATGTATATGGTATAATATATGTTATTCAGTACACACACTATATCTATATCTATATAGTGTACATGCCTCTGCAAAGTTTTTCACCTGGGGTCTGGTCCGGGGTATATTCAAACAGCTCAAACCTCTTTTTTGTTGTTCAGTCGTTTTCAGTCAAATCCAACTCTTTGTGACCCCATTTGGGGTTCCCTTGCCAAAGACTCTGGAGTGGTTTGCCATTTCCTTCTCCAGCTCATTTTACAGATGAGGAAACTGAGGCAAACAGGGTTAAGTGACTTGCCCAAGGTCATGAAGTTAGTAAGTGTCTGAGGTTGGATTTGAACTCAGGCATTCCTGACTCCAGGCCTGGCATTCCATCCAGTGCACCGCCTCTGGGGAGACCAATTGCTAAATTTTCAGTTTGAATATTTATACCTTGGAAATTGGTAAATGCTGCAAATCAGACCTTGATTTAAGGTTTGTTTGGTTTTTTTTGACAGTTTAAAATTTTAAAAAGTGATGGTGGAAATGTTAATAATGCAGATTAAATTTAAAAGTGTGTTATGCATGCATCATTTTTTGGGGGAGAGGTTGAGTCAATTGTTAAACAGTACAGGACTGGGTCTGTGGACAGATTTCATTGGATGGCAGAAAAACAACAGCAACAACAAATATATCTTAATTTTCACTAACCTCTAACTGAAATTTAACATTTCTCCTAACTTGCAATCTTTTTTCAAAAAGCATTCTATGTAGGGTTCCATAGGCTTCACTCTCAAGAGGTTTCATGAAACACATAAAGTTAAGCATCCCAGTGGATATCATGGAATTTCCAATGGAAAATGAATACTACCACACTGAAAAGGGTTAAGCTGCTGCCTATGAGGTGGTCTATCCACTCTCACTGAGATTTATAGCTGAGAAGGACCCCAGAAGTCATCTAGTCCAATGCTTTCATTTTACTTTATTTTTTTTCCAACAGCTTTATTTGACAAATGAGGAAACTGAGGACGAAGGTCATTGAAGTAGTAAATAGAAGAGGTCTGAGTAAAACCCAAGTCCTCTGACCCTAAACCCAGCGCTCTTTCTGCTGCCTCCCAGGGGCTTTGTGAGCAATAGATGCTTTTTAAAAAGTTGGAAATTTAAAGGCCTCTCATCCCAGATTATTAAATGAAAAAAAGGATGAAGCAGGTCAGGAATTCAGCATTTTGATTTTTGTGCCAATAACCACTCAGACCAGGGCTGGAGAGCAATTTGTTTTTTGCTCTCTGTTTGCCGTCCGACTGATTTTGCCCTCACATTGTACTCTCATTTTGCTGCTGTTGCAAAGGACTAAATAAATTCATTCCTTGTTCTCTCAGGAGACAGACACCCTCTTAACTTCTTTTTTTTATCATTACAGTATTATGTACTTTTAGCTTGAACATGGTTTTATAAAAAAAAAAAAGGGCACCCAAAGGCAGACAGATCTTGCACACACTCCAAAGAAAATATTGTCCTTTGTTGTGAGTTGCTTCTCCAAACTGCCAAAATTCTTTGAAAACCCTGAAATGATCTTTTTTCCTTATTCTAGGCAGAGTAGATCATTACCCAGGAGGTCTTTCAAAAAAGTCGACCTACTCCCCATAGTTCACCTGCTTACTTGGAGGCAACCCATTAACCTGACCAGTTTTGTTTTATACCTTAAGACACTGAAAATTAAATGACCTGAATGAAGGTGAACCATTCATTCCACACTTAGATGTTATCTTACTCATTCTTGAACAGCTGTACTTTGTAGCTAGTTGTTTTTTTCCCATTTAAAGTAGATTTGAGAACAAAGGTATAAAATTGGATTCTGGCCATGAAGCTTTGCTCCTCTCCATTAAGAACACAAAGGGAGTCTGAGATTAGCAGCAATCTGCCCAACTCCCATCATGTTGCAATAATGACTTGGAGTATCTTTTAAAAGCCATTAGTAAATCCTAGCAGGCCAGTGGAGCTTGTTGGTAATTGTCATTCACATTTGTCAATGTTTCTTTCTTTCTTTCTGCCCCTGGGTAGCTGATAACAGCAGGTGGTATTTGGCTGGGAATTGGGGACCTAGGAAGATAGTGCAAGGTAGGGGTGAGTGCAGGGAGGGGAGATGAGAGAGAGAGAGAGAGAGAGAGAGAGAGAGAGAGAGAGAGAGAGAGGGAGAGAGGGAGAGAGAGAGAGAGTGAGAGAGAGAGAGAGGGGGGGAGGAGAAGGGGAGAGAGGGGTGGGGGGAGAGAGAGAGGGAGAGAGAGAGAGAGAGAGAGAGAGAGAGAGAGAGAGAGAGAGAGAGAGAGAGAGAGAGAGAGAGAGAGAGGGAGGGAGGAGAGGGAGAGAGAGAGAGGGAGAGAGGTAGAGAGAGAGAGAGACAGGGAGAGAGGGAGAGAGAGAGAGAGGGAGAGAGAGAGAGAAGTCTGCAGCTGATTCATTGCAGGCTTCAGGCCAGAGTCATGAGGAGTACATCCAAACACTTGTGTAAAGTGTTTGCTTGACAGGGAATAAAGGATACCCCATAAATATGACAGGTCTTAGTCCTCGGAGGGAAGCAGTTTCAAACATGGCAAGCAGTCAGGTGCACCAATGAAGTACTTGCTTTCAGACCTGAGATTGATTCATGTTACACAAGTCCCTGTCACCCCTAATAACTCCTGTAAAAAACTAATGATGGGAGATCAAATACTAACGGGAGGGCAGAGCCATTGTCTTCCACCCTTAACTGTCTGTTTCAGTCTTACTCACATCCAAGAAATCATATCGGGGCAACCTGTCTGCTATGTAGTTTAGGGGTCACGCTGTACAATGACACACAACATAACTCCCTTTATTCAGGGGTTGAACTTAGAGGTTCTGATGCTTTAAATTCAGGGAAATGGCTGCATCGCTGGCCGCCACCTAACCCCTCACTTCTCCAGGGTTCTACAACTTCTCTTTGACCCCTACGATGACTTCTTACTATGCGAGGAGACCATCTTACTTGGATACCCCACCAAAGCTTTTAAAAAGGAAAATAAACTTTCTTTCCTCACAAAAGGGGCCTTCAATACATATGTTTGCATTTCTGGCCAACAAAAGGGCTGAATTAGGCGATCTCTAACCGTCTATGATCTTAATCTATGAGGCAGTTAAATGGTAAGGTGAATAGAATACTGGACCTGGAATCAGGAAGACATGAGTTCAAATCCATCCTCAAATACTTACTATCTGTGAAAGCCTGGGAAAGTCACTTACCTCTGTCTGCCTTAGTTTCTTCAACTGTAAAATGGGGATAATAATTTTACCTACCTCACTGGGTTATTGTGAGGATCAAAGGAAATTGTATTTGTAAAGTGCTTGGCACAATGCCTGGTACATAGCAGGCACTTAATAAATGCTTCCATTCCCCACCCCAGCCCTATCCCCACCATCATAAATGTTTGTTGAATCTTTGGAATTAGGTTTGATTCTTCCCTTTCATTTGTCCCTTACATGCAATCTGTCCCCAAGTTACTTTTTCTAGGTCTTTTCTTCTTCCTCTACATTCTTTCTCTTGGTAACCTCATCCGGTCTCATGGGTATCATTATATTCTCTATGCAGAAGACCCACATGTCTATATATCTAGTCTCATAATCCCCCTTAAGCTTCAGTTATACATCACTAATTTTAAACTGTATGTCCCATAGGAATTCCTTTTGAAGATGCTACCGCAATTCCAGGGCAGCTGGGTGGCACAGTGGGTAGAATGCCAGGCCTGGAGTCAGGAAGCCGTGGTTGTTGTTGAGTAGTTTTTCAGTTGTGTCTGACTCTTTGTGCTCCCATTTAGGTGTTTGTTTTTGTTTTGGCAGAGTTGCTGGAGTGGTTTGCCATTTCCTTTTTCAGCTCATTTTACAGAAGAGGAAACTGAGGCAAACAGGGTTGAGTGACTTGACCAGGGTCACACAGCTAGGAAGTGTCTGAGGCCAGATTTGAACTTAGGAGTCAGGAAGACCTGAGTTCACATCCAGCCTCAAACACTAAGTAGCTGTGTAGTATCATGGGAAGAACACTGGTCAAGAGATTCAGGGATCTGGATCATATATTCTTGATTCCACCCTTTACCTTTCCCCGTCAGCCTCGGTTTTTTCAACTGTAAAGTAATGGAGTTAGACATAATGGTCTGAAGTTGGGGTCTATAGGGATAGAACATCGCATCTAAATGTTATGCTTTTGCAATGTGATGACTGGTTTTGGTGATTTCACTCCCTTTCTTCCACTTAAAAATTTCTGCTATAAAGGATAGCTCTCTGGGAGGAAGGGGAGGGAAGGAGGGATATAGGGGAAAACAAATATGATGTAAAAATGAGATATCAATAAAAATGGTTTTTAAAAAAGTGAACAAAATGAACATTTGTTGGTTGATTTAAAGGCTCTTAATGTTTTTGATACTTATGATATAAAAACACTTACAAAAGTTAGATGTGCTTCATTTTTACTTTTTTATTTTCATGGGTGCCTGTTCCATCTTCTTAATAAGGAATCAGGAGAGAGCACGTCACAATTCCTTCCTGCTGTTAGTCATACTCCTGAAATATTTATCCCCCAAGAATATAGTTCAGGTCCCTGAGTACAGTGGATGCTCACTGAGTGCTGTTGGCTGACAAGAAAAAATGGACTGTTTCTAGAAGCGTCTGAAATATGCCCATCAAGAGGCTGAGGAATTGTGGGGATTGGTTACCTCTGTTCTTCCAGATAAGCATGAAGCATTAGAATGCTGCAGGTTCCTGGGACTATGCACAGGAATGATGGATCATGGCGAATCCTTTATAAGCCCTAAGCAGGGGAGTGAGGTAGCTAATGCATTGCACTATCATGGGAAGACCACTGGCCAAGGCATCAGGGGATCTAGGGTCTATTCTTGATTCTGCCACTGACCTTGGAGAAATCGCTTCATCTTTTTCAGCCTCATTTTTTTATCTGTAAAATGATAGAGTTGGACTTTATGGTCTGAGGTCTATACTAGTTCTAGGAAATGGTTGGGAATATTGCAACCCATCTGCCCCCATTCACATTTTAGTGGCCTAAGGTTCCTGTCTTAGTTCTAGGCACTGCTAAGTGCCTTGTTTCCTGCTGGCTTACTTATTACCCAATTTATCTTGTGAAGAATTTCAATCAAGAAAGTCTTGCTAGAAGATGATATTGATATTCACTCTACAATGCAATTTATAGGATCATCTGACCTGAAGGCCAGCAATGCTATCTGCAGGCTATGGTCAGTGGAATTATATATAGGCTGGGAATGTAGCCAGGCTGGGTAGTGTAAGGAGGCTGATTCTGCTTCATAACACAGTATAGTTAAAAGAGCACTGGATTTGGAGTCAGTAGACTTGAATTTGAACTTCACCTCTGTAACTTACTACCTAGGTGACCTTAGACAAGTCACTTGAAAGAATAAACAAAAAAAAATCCAACCCAGTTATTAAGTGTTAACTATGCACCAGGCACTATACTAAGAGCTGAGAATACAAAATGAAAAGCAAGACAGTCCTTGCCTTTGAGAAGTTACCTTCTATTAAGGGGAGAGAGCACATAGAAGGGAATAGTGACCAAAGAAGAGTGTCTTGTTCTGGATTCCAATTTCCTTATTTCTGAAATAAAGGGGCTCAACTAAGTCCTTCTAAAATATGCTTGGAAGCATATTTAAAATCCTACTATTCCTCTCTATAACTTTTCACCCCAGAAAATGGGATCAAGATAAAGGGGAATCTTTTTATCTTTTCTGGCTTAGCTGGACTCCCTGAAAGGCATTTTTTTTTTCCTTGTGAGGTGATGAGTGAGAGCTGATCTGGGAAGAGGAAGAATTGCTGTCCTTAGAGAAGCAACATGTTCTTTAGTGCAGATCAGTTAAGGTGTATAAAGCATCATTGTCTCCAGAGTCTGGCGCCAAATTAGTAGCTTGGAAAAGCTTTACAGGGAGGCCCAAAGTTTGGAGAAATTGCCAGAGATAAGGGTTGGGTTCCAGGTGCAAGCTTCTTAGGATATGAATAAAGACAGAGTTGGCTCCTCTATTTTTCTTTTTTATTGGTCTGGGCATATTCATGTGATACATTTCTTCCTGTATCTGCTTTGAGGGGCCTTTAGGGGTCAAGGAAGCAAAGGATTGTGAGATGACAACCCGTAACAGAGAAATACCTTTTGTTTAAGGGAGAGATTGAGAGTTCTTGTAAAAAGAACTGTGCTGCATTCTTTAGGCCCAATTCCAGAGGAAGCTGAATCCAGATATGACAATCAGGGAACTCTTGGTACTTTGGTCACAGAGAGATATAAAAACAACCAAACATGACCTCAAGGTCTACTCATAAAGCACCACTTTCTTTAACCATTTCGTTTCTTGTCCGGTAGTTTTTTCTTCTCTGTTAAGGAACTTTTCCCTATGTGCAAAACATGGAAGGATATGTGTATGTATGTATGAGTGTGTATATGTGTACATGTCACATTATTGGATTCAAATTACTCAGTTGTTTCAGTTGTGCTCAACTCTCCATGATGCCATTTTGGGGTTTTCTTGGCAAAGAGACTAGAACAGTTTGCTCATTTTATAGACGAGGAACTGAGGCAAACAGGTTAAGTGACTTGGCCGGGGTCACACAGATAATGTCTGAGGCCATCATTTCTCAGATATGTAGAGAACTGAGTCAAATTTATAAAAATACAAATAATTTCCTAATTGATAAATGGTCAAAGGATATGAATAGGCAATTTTCAGACAAAGAAATCAAAGCTATCTATTGTCTTAAGAAAAAAATGCTCTAAATCACTACTGACTAGAGGAATACAAATCAAAACAAATCTGAGGTACCACCTCACAGCTGTCAGATTGGCTAATATGACAAAAAAGGAAAATGTTGGATGTTGGAGGGGATGTGGGAACACTGGGACACTAATGCACTATTTGTGGAGTTGTGAACTGATCCAACCATTCTGGAGAGCAATTTGCTCAAAGGGCTATAAAGTTGTGCATACTTTTAAACCAGCAGTAGCGCTGCTAATTCTATATCCCAAAGACATCCAAAAAAGGGGAAAAGACCTATTTGTACAAAAATATTTATAGCAACTCTTTTTGTGGTGGCTAAAATGTGTAAATCAAAGGGATGCCCATCAATTGGGGAATGCCTAAACAAACTATGGTGTATGATTGTAATGAAATATTACTGTGGTATAAAAAATGACAAGCAGGATGATTTCAGAAAAACCTGAAAAGATTTACATGAACTGATGCATAGTGAAGTGAACAGAACCAGGAGAATGTTGTTCACAGTAACAGCAATACTGTTCAATGAAGAATTGTGAAGACTTAGCTATTGTCAGCAATACAATGATTCAACACAATTCCAAAGGACTAATGATGAAGCATTCTATCTGCCTCCAGAGAAAGAATTGATATTGATTGGATACACACCGAAACATGCTATTTTTTCTTTCTTTTTTTTCTTTTATTTGAGTCTTCTTGTACAAAATAGCTAATATGAAAATGCTTTATACAATTGCACATGTATAACCTATATCTGATTGTTTACCATCTCAGGGAGGAGAGAGGGAGGGATAGAATTTGGAACACAAAACTTTAAGTAAAAAGGTTAAAAAAATTTTTAAAAATGTGTCTGAGTCCAGACTTGAACTTCTGATTCCAAGACCAGTGCCCTATCCGCTGTACCACCTAGCTGCCATAGGATTCAATTAGTCAAAACTAAAACAAGCCTTCAGTAAATGGAAATTATCCTGATTTCATGGAGCAAGGGAAGAGTGCGAAGGGCGTATCTGTTTGTATACCAAAAATGTGCATAAAAGAAAGATTACATTTGATGTAGTTGGAAAGAATGTAAGGCTTAGAATACAAACATCCTCCAAGGTTCCTGCTCTAGAACTCCTCCTACCCCACTCAACAATGACAAAGAAGCCATAATTCTAAAAGCATTCCAGATATGTCATCATATCTTGGGGTGGAGAATCACTCAGCTCTGCCACTAGCTATTTATGTAACTCTGGGGAAGTCACTTCCCTTTCTGGGTCTTAGTTTTGACATCAATAAAATGATAAGGTTGGACCAGATCTATAAAGTGTTTTACAGATCTCACATTCCTTCCCCTTTTTCCCCAAGCCAACCATGCCATTTTCCTAATACTCACTCTTAGCAGGGCACCTCCACAAATGCTTTACCGAAAAAAATTGAGGCCATCCATGATGGACTCCCTCTTTTCCCCGACACTACACTGCAAATTACCTCAACCTCATAGCTCACCATCTCCTCCTTTGGTCTGGTCGCAGAAGAAGAGGAGGCCCTTCTCTTTGTTAACACCAACATATGCCCTAGAACTCCTTCCACATGCTCAGAGAGCTTGTCCCTTTGATCAGTGCCTCCTTATCTTCTCGATCCTTCCTAACTGCTTACACACATTCCGTTTTATCTTAAAAAAAGAAAAACCAAACCAAAAACCTCTTCATTTGACCACATCATCCTATAGCACTCATCCATTTCACAGTCAAACATCTAGAAAAGCCTGTCTAGACTAGTTGTCTCGATTTTCTCATCTCTCATTCACTCCTCAATGTCTTGGAATCTGAATTCTGACCTCATCACTCAAGTGAAGCCATATTTTCCAAAGTTACCAATGATCTACTAATTGCCAAAAATAATGGCCTTTTCTCAGTCTTAATGCTTCTTGATCTTTTGGCAACATTTGATATTGTTGACCCTTCCCTTAGACATTTTCTCCTCCCTAAGTCATCATGACATTGCTTTCTCTTCCTACTTGTTTGACAATTCTTCATTCTCTCTTGCAGTTTTACCACACTTGTCCCATGCCCTATGTATGGATGTACTCCGGGATTCTGTCTTGGGCCCTCTTCTCTTTCTATATTTCTCTTTTCTTGGTGATCTTATCAAAACTTTCATAGGTTCACCTCTCTGCTTTATTTAGATAACTTCTAGAGTTATACATCTAGCCCCAATGTGTCTCATAATTGTCTCACAATCATCTCCAAATGTATGCCTAATAGGCACCTGAAACTCTACATAAAACAGAACTCCTCATCTTTGCCTCACTAGCCCTCCCAAGTTTCTTAATGTCTTTTGAGGACTTCATCATCCTTCTCGGCATCAAGGTTCACAAATTTAGAGTCATCAGTGACTTTTCCCTTTTCTTCACTTTTTATGTTCAGTAAGTTTCCAAGTCTTGTTGATTCAGCCTTTACAGTATATGTCAAATCCATTCCATTCTCTCCATTAACATGGCAGCTACCCAGATCAGACACTCACCAATTCTTATGTGGGCTATTGCAATAGCTTCCTAATTGGGCATTCTGCCTCAAGTCTTTTCAGTCTCTCCAATGTACCCCCCAATGCACAGCTGCCAAACCGATATTCTTAAAACAGTTTGACTGTCACTCCCACAATCAAGAAACTCTAGTGGCTCCCTCTTGCCTCGGGGATGAAATACAAGTTCTTCTGTCTTTTACCATCCTTTACGATCTGACCCCAGATTCCTTTTCTGGACTCATTGCACATTACTCTTTTCCACACTATATTCCAATCACACTACCTCACTAGCTGTTTCCTGTGCTTGACATTCCATCCCTGGGCCTCCGCACAGTCTGTCCCCCACACCTGGAAGGTCCTTCTTTCCCATCTCTGTCTCTCAGAATCGTTCATTTCCTTTAAAAGCTCAGCGTAAGGCTCACTTTCTAAATGAGGCCCCTCCTGCTCTCAGTTGCTAGGGCCTCTCTCCAGATATTACTTTGTATATTTATAGCAGAGATATGTGCATATATTTGCATTTTTAAATTTATAATGTATTTTACTTTGTATATTACAGACAGCTAGGTGGCTCAGTGGATAGAGCTCTAGACCTGGGATCAGGAGGACCTGAGTTCAAAAACTGTCTCAGACACTTACCACCTGTGTGACCCTGGATGATTCACTTAACCTCTGTTTATCTCAGTTTGATCATATGCAAAATGGGGATAATAATAGCCTCTACGTCCCAGGGTTATTGTGAGGATAAAATGAAATAATATTTGCAAAGTACTTTGCAACCTCAAAGCACTATAGAAATGGTAACTATTGTTGTATATATTTCATATTTAATTTTCAAAGTTACATTATGGAAGTGAGCTGAGCTCTGGGGTTCCATTTAGACACTGCAGAGTTAGGGGGATATTAACATATTAGCTTTCATTTTCTCACTTTTACTTACTACTCAATGCAAAGGGCAGGGGGAGAAGTGTTAGAGGAAAAGTATCCAAAAGACATGGAAAAGCATGTTTTAAAATTTAATAAGAGGATGAGAAGGGTATATCCTATTTCAAAATTTTGTCTGAACTAGCCCAAACATTTGAGTCCTAAAATTATATATAATATCTCTCTATATACTCACATATATATATATACACACACATATATATGTATTTTTAACAGCTTTTATCATCTGTTAAGGTGTTGATACAAATCATCACGCTAATGAGATTATAATGACAATAATAATTGCACCTGTAATAATTTGCAAGTTCTTCATCCTGCTTTTCTTAACCGAGTTGCTCCTACTGGTATGGGATGGGAAAAAAACTATGAGACCCAGAGTCAGAAGATCTGGGCTCTGTCACTGACTTGCTTTGTGACCGTGGGCAAATCACTTCTAAAGATAACTTGAACCAGTCATCTTTCTAAGCCCAAGTTTCCTGACCCTTAAAATGGAGATGGCAGGATGTACCCGATGACCTCTTAAGTTCCTATCCAGGGCTAAAGTGTTATGGTTTTTACTTTTCTTATTATACTAACCTATATTTATTTCAAAATCTAGATTTTAAAAGATTACTAGGTGGAGCTTTAGAATGTTTTGAAGAAAGATGACAAAATGATTTTCCCAGGCAGCATTACCTTATTGGTACCTTGCCAGCGTTCTTGTTGGTACTGACGAATGGCAACATTCTAGAATGGATTATTAAACAGATGGCTTGCAAGAACGTTGAAAGAGAAACCACAATCAAGATTCTACATCATGCACTTTCCCCAGAGCAATCCAACCCGTTCTCCTCCTCTTTGGTTCTGGGCCTGGATCATTGTCCATCTGCCTTGTCTGTCCAAAATATATATCCTGATGAACCGGTTCTGTGGTTCCAAACAACTGTACATAATCATTTGGAGAGAAATATTCTTTAATAACTTGGATTTTTTCTGTTTGGGTATTGCGGCCAAACTATTTTTGAGTGATTATGGATCTCTTTGAGGAGGCTCTGCAATGTTTTGGTGCTTGATGGAGTTAGTACAATATGAACAGGAGCATGTGGCAAATTCCTCAATATCTATGGGGAATCTATCTGGGACATCTTCATTTTCAGTTCCAAATTCTCTCCCTCCTGCTTCCCCTTTCACAACCATTGAGAAAGCAGGAAAAAAACAAAACCTGTTACAAAGATGTATAGTCAAGCAAAGCAAATTCTCACATCAACTCCACCCCTCCCCCATTTGTATCAATTCGTACTCTGAGTCCCTCACCTCTCCATTTGGAGGTGGGTACCATGTTTCATCATGAGTCCTTTGGGAGATCTTCCATGGCAATGGCAAATATCTTCGGTGAGCCTCTCTCTCTGTTTTATCCCCCTTTTCATGGTAATAATGTAAATCATTGAACAAATTTATTTCTGTTGTTATATTTTTAACTACTTGTATGATTTTTAGATCTACAAGGGAGACGCTTTGTTGGAGTCAGCAAAGTGCCCTTTTATTTCATCAAACTTTTTAAAAATAGTCAATAAAAAATAAGTGCCATAGGATCTTGTATTCTTTACCCATTTCAATTAATTTGTGTCCCTGGAAAATGTGACTCACTGGAGAATGCAATTTCTAAAAGTCTTCTTATTCCCTTCTCATCTCTTCAACAAGAATATCTTAGACAAGGGTATAGATTATTCCTATAAAGGTGGGAAAGGAGGCATATGGGTTGGTACTTATTCATAATTTCTAATTTACCTTTATTTTAATAATAATAATACTAAAGTACATGACTTTTTTCATTCTCTCTTTTAGTTATCTTGAGACTCAACCCCTTCAATACTCTCAGAATTGTGTTACCACCACCATGGTCCTCTTCTATGTCTATTTGATCTAATTCTAGCAGCATTCCACATCTTTGTCTTCTTTAGAGCTATTTGTACTTCTTAATATATTACATTTAGGACTGTGATGTTGTAATCTTTGTGTGCTGAACTCCCCTGTCACTTGCGGAGATGAGAATTTGTTATAGACATCTTTATAGATTTTATCTAGTGTTCATCTGTTCATTTTCTTCCCTGTATTTTTCTTATTAAATGTTCCTGGGCTGATTTGACTTAGGTCTCTACCAAGTGTTCATCTGTTCATTTTCCTCCCTGTATTTTTGTTATTAAATGTTCCTGGGCTGATCTGACTTAGGTCTCTACTAAGTTTTCCTTCTAGTGCTTCTCACTCTTTTATGTAATGATACTACTCACAATCGTCCACCACACTTCTCCTTAAGATGTTATGAGTCAATCCATATTCTAAATTCAAATCTCTTCCCAGTGATTTTCATCAATTAAACTTCCTCTAAAATTCATGATAGTCTCTGTTAATTGTTCTTTCATATAATTCCCAATTTTTGTCTTGTTAAATTTGGTCAGATTGGAGCTGGTTTGATTGCCCACCATATCTTCTCCAGATTCTTCCATTGTATTGCTCCTTGAGATGTTACAAATAAGTCAGTATTCTAAATCAGCATTGCCCATAACTGCCCCATCCCTCTGCTTGGCGAAGAAATCAAATGTTTTTGCTTACTGAGATGGTTTCTAGGAGCTTTTGGTCTTCCCAGTGATCACCAATTAAACTTCCTTCAAAATTATTGAATCCCCAGATCTTAGTACAGTATCAGTAAAGCATCAAAGGTGCTTTATAAATGCTTGTTTACTTGACTAGAAGTATTCAAAAAAAGATGGGATTCCCCTCTATGTTTAAGATTCCAATTATGAAAGAAAGATGGAAAAATCACAGCTTGAGCCATCAGCTTCAGAGAAAGGGTAATATCAAGAAACATACTACAATACCTCTGTACTTCCCAGAGTTAACACATTTTTTTAAAAAACTGCTCCCAGATCCACTTTCTTTCCAATTAAAGGTGGAAAATAACTACTTGAAAGAAAAGTATATGATTTGGTGCCAGAGTACTTAGGAGTGGCCAAACTGCTGTGATTTCTTGGTTGGTAATTTTTTATTTAGTTGTTTGACCAGAACTTCCCCATGTACTAGATTGGAGTTTGTTTGAGAGGCAGCTATGATTTACGGGGCTGTAATTGCACCAGGATAATCTAGTGGTCTCAAAAATGATATGAAAAGAAAAGTAGTTTATGGAGTCATCAGAATCCAGAGGTGGAAAAACTGCTTCATAAACGCCAGACTTATCCTAAATAACCAGAGCATAAGCAGTTTAGGCACAGAATTGCTGGCACTCTGAAGTCCCTTTCAAAATAGCCCTTGAGATAGTATCTAGAAGAAGGATTTATAATTTCATCTTTACTGGAACTCCTTCCACTAAGGCAAGTCATAACTAATCTATGACTTAGTAGGTTGTCTTAGAGAGTTGTCTGAGACTCAAGGAGGTCAAAGAACTTGCTCATGGTCATATAGCCCCTGACCCTACTGTACTTTCCTTCTAGCTTCCAAAGAAGGAGGGGAGAAGGGAACAAATGTTTATTAAGCACCTACAGTGTGCAAAGCACTTTACAAACATCTCATGTGATCTTCACAACAACCTTTAGGGGTAGGTGCTATTGTCTCCCATTTTATAGCTGAGGAAACTGAGGTTAAGTGACTTGTCCAGGGTCACACAAGTAGTAAGTATGTGGGGATGGATTTGAACTCAGGACTTCTTGAGTCCAGCCTTTCTAGCCACTGCACCATCTAGCTGCTTCAAGGGCGACCACTAATTCCAAGCTGATATTTTCTGGTGGTAGTCTCCATCCTATTCCTAGCATGTTGAAGTCCTCTGCAAATCTTCTAATGAGGGTGTAAAATAAGGCCTTTATTTCCTTCACATCTATCTATGCTCTTCTCCCCACCTCAAGCATCAGAATGTTTTTAGAATGGAGCTGTGCCTGGTTGCATTGCTCTAGTTTATGTAAATTCCCAGGATTTTGTGAACCATCAAAAAAAATTCTATTTTCCTGCCTTTCTTAGTCTTCTATCCCAACATCCTCATCCCAGCAGTTTTCTCACCAGCTTTTTCCTCCTTCTTCCCTTCCCCACCAAATAACCCACAACTGAGAGTTCATGCAGAAATTCCTGAAGAGTGATAAAGAAATAGGCCTTGTGGGCTTATGAATAGAATCAAGGAGCACATTCATTTCCCTCTCTAGAAAGTCAATTGACTGAACTCAATCATTCACATGTCATTTAGTTGCACAGGGGTAGCAACTTACCTGCAAAAAATGTGAATTTTTTTTGACCAGTGTCCATCTACAGATTCTTTCATTCCTTCTACCTAGAGAACTATGGACATCTTGATAGTGTGGCAGGAGCAAAAGTTTCAGATGTTCCAATCTTTACTCTGGTTTTGGACAAGAGTTAAGAATGTGTAGTCTTGCCAGGGAGACTACTTCTGGATCTTTATGTAATATTCACAAGCATGTTGGCATCTAGTCAAGGGCAGACAATACTGAAACATAGTGCTTATATTAAGGGCTTTTTCTGAGAGCTACGTCCAGGACGTGGAATATTTGTTCATTAATTAATCCGTCTATCTATTAAATGAATACATATTTACTGAATGTCTCTTAAGCACTGAGCTCTGAGAGTTAGAAAGCTAAATAAGTCTTGTCCCCCGTCCCCAAGGAGCTTACAATCCAATAGGAGCCATGAGCATGTTTACCATGACTTGGATGTCTATGTAGACCATATAGCTAATGCTCAGTTATTTACAAATAGGCATTTTATGATTGATTTTTTTTTTTAGCATTCACCCTACTCTTTTATGTTTCTTGCCATCTATGGACGTGACCTACCTTAACAACATTCACCATTAGAGAGTATAGCCTGGTAGAAAATTGCATTGGGCAATTTTTTCCCCCACTAACTCCTTTAACATTTGTGTCTAGATGAAACCAAATTAAAATGAACAATAAAAATAGTGTCAAAAAGAATCATAGAATTCTAGGGTTGACAGGGAATTTACACCTACTCCAAACCTCTGTCAATGGCTTAAGTCCCACTATAGCAAACACAGTAAGTTATTGACCAACTTCTGCTCAAAAACGTTTGCAGTGGAGAGAACCCATCACCTCACAAGGCAACTCATTCCATTTCTGGAAGACTCCCATTCTTATAGTTAGCATTTTGTCTTCTTTTATAGAACTATATCCCAAGATGTTAAATGACACAGCATATATAATAGCAGAACTACTGTTAGTGGTTTTCGAAAGACTTTGAGAGTGGGGAGAAGGGGTGCTATAGGACTGGAGAAGGGTGAATATTCTTATCTTCTTTTTAAGTAGGCATTGGGCTCAGCAAATTATAGGCTAACTTGACAAAATTCAAGGACATAGTATTAACCATGCTCCTTGAAGGCAGAGACTGAGTTTTTACCTTTTTTTTTGCATCCTCAGCACTTAGCACGGTGCCTGACACATGGTAAGTACTTAATAAATGAACCCCATTCTCTTTTTCAGTACAGTTACAAGAATGGTGGATCAAAGGAATGCTATAGACATAGTATGCCTAGATTTCAGCAAAGCATTTAACAAAAGTTCTCATGTTGTCTTTGTGGACATGAGATGGAGAAATGTGGCTTAGTTTAGTATGGTGATGTGGATTCAAAACTGGATGAATGACTGGACCCAAAGAGTCAGGTCAATATCAACCTAGATGGATGTGCAGTATTCCCTGAATCTATCCTTTTTTCCTATACTGTTTAACATTTTTATCAGTGATTCAAATGAAGTCAAAGATTCCATGATTCCCAAATTGGCAGATGACAAGAAACTGGAAAGCTAATCCATTGAATGACAATGTCTGGATCTGGTGTTCTGCCCAAAAGAAGGTAAATTTTGATGGCCAAAAGCCACCTAGTTAACTTGGGGTTTATTGGCTAGCTTTCTTTCTCAAAGACCAAGCCTTAAACCCAATTCACTCTGGATCCCATGGATTTGACAACAATAGGTTCCTGCCTAAGTATCACTTAAGGTTATTTTTTGGACCTTCCTGGCTCAGAGTGAACTTAAATAGTAACTGTTTCTCTTTTGGCCAGCAACCCCCTCCCCTCCCAGTCTGATTTTTTTTTGTTAAAGGGACAATCCCTTGACTAACTTCTCACTCAAAGTAAGAACTCAAAAAGACCTTGGCTTAAAAGGGCCAAGGTCTCCCACTACATCTTGGGCCATCTCCAGTCCTCATGATGGATATCTGGCCACTGGACCCAGATGGCTCTGGAAGAGAAAGTGAGGCTGGTGATTTTGCACAATCCTCTCTCACTCAAATCAAAGTCAATTGCAAGTCATGTCATCATCTCCCTGATGTCATGATCCTCAAGAACAAAGGACAAACCACACAACCTGGATCAAAAAAGAACTCAACAAACCAGAGTAATGGGCTAAATCAAATTAGTTTAACAGGGGTCAGTATAAAGTCCTACTCCTTTGTTAAAAGAACAACAACAAACTATTGCACAAATTCAGGATGAGGAAGGCATGGTTGGTCAATAGATATTATGAAAAGATCCAAAGGTTTTAGAGTACTACAATTCAATCTTAGGCTATAGTAACAGATGCTTAATGCAAGAGTAAGGAAGGTGATGGTCCTACTGTACTCTCTGTTAGACCACATCTGGAATATTGTGTTAGGTTCTGGGTGTCACACTTTAGGAAAGACTTTGACAAATGGGAATACACTCTAGATTTTCAAAGAACAGATTTCAAAGGGTTCAGAAAATGTATTGGTAGAATGCTATGGACTAAAATTCTACAGTAGAAATTAGCTTTAGAAGGATGGGAAATTCTCAGGAAAGAAAGGCTGAAGACACAAAGAGAAATAATTACAATGAAGAGGACAAGGGTGGTGGCACAAGTCTGGATGTAGAGGGAACTTATCAACCAACTTAGACTTTAATAAAAAGGAAAGGAAGATCCGAGCAAGAATAGGCAAAGTCCTGAAAAATAAAGTAAAGCTCAGAATGAGCCGGGACTGATGAAGAAATTGTAGAGCATTTAAAAGGGTTGCTTTAAAAAACTATGTTGGGAGGGAAAATGAGAATCAATGAATGAATTGAACCACTCTTTGGGTTAGATGAAACTATGATAAATAATGATGGAGAAAGCAGAATTTAAAGGTAGCAAGCTGGAGTCAAGATGGTTGAGTAACAGGGAATTTTTGCCTATCTCTCCCAATATACCTCCTTCACAACAATCTAGAAAATACGCTAGATTGAGTAAAGATCAGAAAAGTAAAGAAAAAGTAACAGTGAATCATTTTTCTAGTGCAGGATAGCTTAGGAAGACAGAGAAATATGCAGATATTGGGGTGGGATCTTGCCAGGAATGGATGAGGAAGTGGTGGCAGCTGCAGCTGGTAGCACTCTGGTGCCCAGAGACAAAAAGAGGGTTGAGACAGAACACCAAGAGAGGAAGCATTGGGTAGAAAAAGATCCTAAAGTATTCCTGAACTAGTGTTGGGGGCAGGAACTGGTGCCATCTGTCAGCTCTGTTGCCCATTACCTAGTTCCATGGCATGGATCCAGGATGGAGAAGAGCAGTTTTGAGGGAACAAAAAAAATTACTTGGAAAATGGATCAAAGAGAGATAATTTAAGAATCACTGGACTACCCTGAAAGCCATGAATAGAAAAAAAAGAGCCTAGACATTATATTTCAATAAATCAGAGGAAGCAGAATTTAACCTAAAAAATAGTCAATGACCTTTGAAAGGTTTTGGAGATTGGAGTGGTACTACAGGATTGGAGTCCAGTCAAGTCAACAAATATTTATTAAACATTTGTTATTTGCCAAGCGTTATGCTAAGTATGGGGAAAGGCAAAAGGCAGTCCCCAAGGAGTAGCCAATTTAAGTGGGAGAACAAACAACTATGTACATACAAGACATATATAAGAACAATTGTAGGAGAATAAATCTTGTCCCCATGTTCAAAAAAAGGAAGATAGTATAATTGGCTTCATTCAAGCCAATGAGCTTGACTTCAAATCCTGGCAAAACTCCAAGATATTATTAAAGTATGGTTTGTAGACACCTAAAAAAGAAAGCAGTTGTCCCAAAGAGCTATCATGGCCTTATCAAGAGCAGGTCATGATAGATGAAACATTTAATTTTTTGACAGTTACTAGATTGGTAGATCAGGGGACTTCTGAATATGGGCTTTGCCTAGATGTTATCACAATGCTTGATAATGTTTCTAATGTTATTTTTTCAGTTTTCTCAACTTTTTATTTTTAAAATTTAGTATTTTATTTTTCTCCAGTTAATGTAAAAACAATTTTTAACATTTGTTTTTAAAACTTTGAGTTCCAAATTCTGCCTTCCTTCCTCCCCATTGAGCCCCCCGCCCCACTGAGAAAGCAAGCAATTCAATACAGATCATCCATGTGTAGTCATGCGAAACATTTCCATATTAGTCACATTGTGAAAGAAAACATAAACCAAAAAAAAAAAGAACTTAAGAAAAATAAAGCAACAAAAGTATGCTTCAATCTGTATTCAGACACCATCAGTTCTTTCTCCAGGGATGGACAGCATTTTTCATCATAAATCCTTCAGAGTTGTCTTGGATCATTGTATTGCTGAGAATAGTTAAGTCATTCACATAAAATGATTCACAGATCATTTTACAACATTGCTGTTACTTTGTACACAGTACATTTCACTTTGCATCAGCTCCTGTAAGTCTTTCCAGTTTTTTCTGAGAGCATCTTGCTCATCATTTCTTATAGCATGACAGTATTCCATCCCAATCACACAGAACAATTCATTCAGATATCCCCTAATTGATGGGCATCCCCTCAATTTCTAATTCTTTGCCACCAGAAAAGAGCTGCTATAAATATTTTTGTACATGTAGGTCCTTTTCCTTTTTTAAAAATCTCTTTTGGGATACTGACCTAGTAGTGGCATTGCTAGGTCAAAGAGTATGTATCTCATATTTTTTAATAAGTTTATTTGTTTTTGGTTTTCAACATTCACTTTCATAAGTTTTAAATTTTCTCCCTCTCTCTCCCCTGCCCTTCCCCAAGGTGGCACACAATCCAATATAGGCTCTACATATACATTCTTATTAAACATATTTTCACATTAATCATGTTGTATAGAAGAATTAGAACAAATGGGAGTAACCATGAGAAAGAAAAACATAAAACAAAATAAAAAAAAGAAAATAGTCTGTATCGATCTGCATTCAGACTCCCTGTTTCTTTTTCTGGGTATAGATGGAATTTTCTACCTCATAGTATTTTTTTAAAAAATATTTTATTAATACTTTCTTTTATATTACTGTGATTTCCTCATAATCCCTACCTCAAAGTAAAATCCTCCTTTGTAACGAAGAAAGACAGTTATACAAAACAAATTGACCCACTGACCATATGTCATTCTGAACCTATAGTCTAGCACCATTTTACCAAGAGGCAAGAGGTAAATTTCATTGTATCAGTCTCCTAAGAGTCAACTGGTTATTGCATTAACTGGAGTTCTAGTGTCTTTTATTGCTTTATGTGTGTGCTTTATGTATGTATATACACACATATTATTGTGGTCGTTGTGTGTATTGTTCTCCTGGTTCTGCTTATTTTGCTTTCCATCAGCTCATACAAATTTTCCCAAGTGTCTCTGCATTTCTCCTGTCTTTTATTACGACACAATAATATTCCACTGTAGTCATATATCGCAATTCATCTGGCTATTCTTCAGTTGAACACCCGCTTTGTTTCTTGTACTTTGGTATCATAAACATGCTCATACAAATATTTTTTACACATATTATTATTATTTTTTTGGTTTGTCTGCCCAGTGTGGATAGAGACCCAGTCAGGAAGATTCATCTTCCTGATTTCAAATCTGGCCTCAGACATTTACTAACTGTGTGACCCTGGGTGAGTCACTTAACCCCCTGTCTGCCTTAGTTTCATCATCTGTAAAATAAGCTGGAAAAGGAAATGGCAAAGTCCAGTATCTTTGCCAAGGAAGCCCCAAATGGGGTCATGGAGAGTCAGACATGACTGCAAAATGAACAAGAAAAACAGCTGCCCAGTAGTTTTATGGCTACATCAAAGGATAAGAATAGCTTAGTAATTTTTCCAGAATAGTCCCAAATTGTTGTTCAGAATGGCTGGACCAATTCGCAATGCCACCAACAGTGCATAAATGTGCCTGTCTCCTTAGGTCCCTCTAACTGGGACTATTTTCATCTTCTTTCATCTCTGAGTGTGAGGTAAAACAGCAGAATTGTTTTAATTTTTATTTCAGAGAATCGCAGGCTCACAGAATTGGAAGAAACCTTAGAGGCTATTTAGTCCAAACCATAACTCAAACCTGATCAAGAATTCTCTCTAAAACAGCCTCAGATTGGGAAAAACAAAACAAAACAAAACATTATCTTTATAATTATTTTATATTGTGGTCAAGACATTCTTTGATTATTAATGTTTTGGAGAAGTTTTTTTTTCCTGGATAGGTGTTGATACTTTGCATTTCTTCTCTTGAAAATTGTTTGCCCATATCCTTTGACCACTTACCGATGATTCTTGGTCATAAACATTTATATCAATCCACTTCTTATCTTGAATATCATACCTTTATGAGAGATATTTTGTGCAAAGTTTTCTCCCCCAAAGAGCGTGTTCTCTTCTCATTTTATTAACATTGATTTTGTTTGCATAAAAGCTTTTAAATTTAATATAATTAAAATTGCCCTTTCTTATCTCTATCTTTTGTTTAGCTGTGGTTTTTCATGGCTTAGATTTGAAATGCACCTCCTTCTGTCCTCCTCTACTTTAAAAATAAATGATATGGCCTTTTATATTGTTTGCTCTTGGAGCTAATTTTGGCAAGTGGTGTGTGATATAAGTCTAATTCTAACCTCTGTCAAACTACTTTCCAGTTTTCTTAGCAATTCTTATCAAATAGTGATTCTTTCCCCCAAGAAGTTTATGTTCCTAGGTTTTCCCAACACTGGGTTATCGTGTGAAATTATTTCTGAGTCTTGTGTTCCTAATCTGTCTTCAAAATCAACTTAATTTTTAAAATTAGTACCAAATACCTTCAATAATTCTTACCCTATAATATAATTTGAAACCTGGTAGTGTTAGGCACCCTTTCTACCTGTTTTTTTTTTTTTGCATTATTTTCCTTAAAATTCTTGATCTTTTGCTTCTCCATGTGAATCTGATCATTTTGCTTAGCTCTATGAAGTAATTCCTTAATAGTATGATTAGGATAATATTAAAGCTGCAAATTAATTCAAGTAATCTTTTTTTATTATATTAATTCTGCCCAACTCTGAACAGCAAATATATTCCAATTATTTAAATCTTCTCAAAAAATTTTTTTGGTACTTATTTAGATTTTTGTTTTTCCACACTTACATGTAAAAACAATTTTTAACATTTGGTTTTAAAACTTTGAGTTCCAAATTATTTCATAGAGAAGACAAGCAATTCAACATAGGTTATACATGTGTAGTCATACAAAACATATCCATAATAATCATGTTGTAAAAGTAAACATAGACAAAAAAACCTCAAGAAAAATAGTCTTCTTTATTTCTGTAAAAATATTTTGTAGTTAAATTTATATAGATTTCAAGCATGACTTGATGGCTTAAATCCCAGATATTGTATGAATTTCAAAATTATTATAAATGGTATTTCTTTTTCTATCTCCTGCTGGGTTTTATTAGTAATACAGAGGTGAACAAATAATTTTTGTGGTTTTATTTTGAATATAACTAATATTCTGAAGTTGTTCAAATTGAATCTCATTGAATCTCTGGGATTCTTTAAATAATCCGTCATATTACTTGTAAGGCAGGCAGTGGGGTATAAAGGACAGAGGGCTGGCCTCAGAAACAGGAAGATCTAGGTTCAAGTCCCAATTCTGACACATGCTAGCTTTTTGACTCTGGGCAAATCACTTAAATTCTCAATGCTCTAGGTAACTCTTTGACAATACAATGCAGAAAAGGTGCCACTTTGCATTAACAGAAGTTTCTTCTCCAAGAGTTCCCTATTCCAGTGAAATCTGAAGTCTGGTTTAAAAAAATCATTTGAATTAACAATAATTTTACTTCCTCTTTGCCTGTGTCTAGTCTCTCATTTTTTTTGTCTTGTCTATGTCTAAACTTTCTAGCATTATATCAAACAATAATGGAGACAATGGACATTCTTGATTTATCCCTGATTTTGTTGGGAAATGTTTCAGAGTTTTTCTCCATTACAAATAATATTTTCAGATACATGCTTTTGACAATATTAAATAAAAGTCTTTCTATTGCACATTTTTTAAAAAGTAGAATTGAGCATTATATTTTGTTGAAAACATTTTCTGCATTTATTGATATACTCATGTGATTTTTATCATTTTTGTTTTGTATAATTTATCATGCTTAAATGTTTAATAATGCTTTTGCTTTTCTTTGTATCTCAAACATAGCACATTGCATTGCATATAGTAAGTGCTTAACAAAAACTTATTGATTAATAAATCCCAAACCATTCCTGCATTCTTGGCTTAAATCCAACCTGATCATAGTGAATAATTTTGAATATATTTCTGTAGAATCTTTGATGAAATATTATTTGATTTTTCATCAATATTGTTCTGTAGTTTTATTTCTCAGCTTTTTCTTTTCCTACTTGGCGTATCAGGATGATATTTGTCTTATAGAAGGAGTTTGGTAAAGTGATGTTTTATTAATATGCCAGCTAGGTGGTGCAGTAGATAGAGTTCTGAACCTGGAGACAAGAAGATCTGAGTTCAAATCCAGCTTCAGATACAGACCAGCTGTGTCACATCACCTCTTTCTGCCTCAGTTTCCTTATCTACAAAATGAGGTGCATAATGGCACCTACTTCTCAGGGTTTTTGTGAGAATAGGATGAGATAATGTTTTTAAAGCACTTTGCTAACCTTAAAGTGCTATATAAATGCTAACTATTATTATAATAAACATAAAAACTGATACCACTCAGTGCAGGCATTCTTTACCTCATGTCCTAATTCCTTCAATACCCTCATCTCTACTCTGAATGCTTGAAAGTCCTCTTTTCCATTAAGGACCATTTTTTTCTCCCGTAGGACATACTCAATTTTGCAAAGTAAGTTACTTTTGGTTATAAATCTACATCATTTAACTTTTGGAATATTGTATTCCAAGATCTTCTCTTGTTTGCTGTAGAAGCTACTAATTCTTGTGTGATCCAGACAGCCATGATTCCTTGGAACTTTTTTTTAGGCTGCTTACAATATATTATATATATACTATATACGCATACATACATACATACATACACATATACATATACATACACATACACATATACATACATACATACATACATACATACATACATACATATATATATATATATATATATATTGTCCTGGAAGCTTTGAATTTTGAGTATGACAATCTTAGGACTTTCCTTTTTGGGTTTTCTTTTAGGAGGTGAACTGTGGACACTTTCTCTAATGATTTTCAGGAAGTCTTATATTCTTCTCTTTTTTTGCACTTAACAGTATTTTATTTTTTTTCCCAATTACATGCAAAGATAGTTTTCAACATTCATTTTTGTAAGATTTTTAATTTCAAATTTTTTCTCCCTCACTCTCTGCCCTCCCCACTTCCCAAAACAGCAATCTGATATAGGTTATATATGTACCATCACATTAAACATATTTCCACATTAGTCATGTTGTGAAAGAAGAATCGGAACAAAAGGGAAAAATCACAAGAAAGAAAAAGAAACAAAAAAACAAAAAATGGAAATAGTATGCTCCAATCTGCATTCAGAAGCCATAGTTCTTTCTCTGGATATGGATAGCATTTTCCATCACAAGTCTTTTGGGATTGGCTTAGATCACTGTATTGCTGAGAAGAGCTAAGTCTATCACAGTCGATCATCACACAAAGTTGCTGTTACTATGTGCAATGTTCTCCTGGTTCTGCTCACTTCATGCAACATCAGTTCATGTAAGTCTTTCCAGGTTTTTTCTGAAATCTGCCTACTCATCATTTCTTGTAGAATGCTAGTATTCCATTACATTCATATACCACAACTTGTTCAGCCATTCCCCAGTCGATGGGCATCCTCACAATTTCCCATTCTTTGCCACCACAGAAAGAGCTTCTACAAATATTTTTGTACCAATGTAACCTTTCCCCTTTTTATGAACTCTTTGGGATACAGACCTAGTAGTGGTAGTGCTAGAATATTTTATGTGAGAATGTCCTAACTGGTGGAGACAATGCTGATAAGATGCTGTGTACTTGTGTGAAGGGAGAGACTGGGACAAGAGCTTTGTGAGGAGAGCAGCATTCCCTTCACCAGTTGGGAAAGCCTCTTGCAAAATGCCCGAGGCTTGGCTGGAAACTGGGTTACATAGGCCCCCACCTTTATCCTTAAGGTTCAGAGCATAGGATCTTCAGGGCCCTTTATGGTTTCTCAGAATAGAATGCTAAAAGTTCAGAGCTCCTGGAGCTAGGATGTCTTGGTCCATGCCCTATCCCACCTGAGCTGGTTGCTAACTGCCTCCTTTTTTTCCGCCCATGGCCCAAAATACAGGTTTCTGACAACTCTAATGATTTCTTGTGGGAGTCCTGCCCTCTTATTGTCTCCAGATATAGCGTCTTTCAGGCTACTAGAGTCTCTGATAGGTCTCTGGTCACACCGGAAAGCTTCTTTCTTGTTTGCCTGTACTAGGGCTGGACTTTTTGGAGATTTTCCTTTCTTTTTGTCCCTGGGCTTCTGGTTGACTTTTGGTGCAGTTACAAAGTGAATGAAGTCACTTAATATAGGTTCCAATATATTTCTTGATCTTCATTTTGTCCGGTGTTGTTTTTAGGTTTTTGTTGGAGTAGGTGTGTGGGAGCTGGGCTACTTGCCTTTGTTCAAGCAGCTATATTGGTTGGCAGCCCCCCAAACTGACATTTAAGACTTAATCAGTCTTGCTACCTCAAGACTGTTTATCTTCCAATCCATTCTCCACTCAGCTTCCAAAGTAATATTCATACAACACACATCTAACCATGTCACTGCTCTTCTTGGTAATCTCCAGTGGCTTTCTCTTACTCCTAGTACTGAATATAAAATCCTGTGTTTAGCATTTAAAATCCTTCCAGGCTTAATAGACACTACCTCCTTTTAGATACTTAGTGTTGCAGCCAAGCTGAGGTACTTACTATTCCTCGAGACTCTGCCTAGGCTGCCTGGGATGCTCTCTCTTCTCTGCCTCTTAGAATTCCTAATCTTTTTCCAGCCTCAGTTCAGGTGATGCCTCCTATACAAGTCCTTTCCACTCCCCCAGATAGTAATGCCCCCCTACTAATTGCCTCATTTATTTTGTATTTATTTTTGTCTCTGTATAGATGGTTATATGTACATATGCTGTCTCCCTCTATAAAGTATAAGCTCCTTAAGGACAGTGACTTGTTTTTATTTTTGTGTCACTGGTGCCTACAACAATGTCTGGCGCATAGCAGGCAATTCTATGGGTTGCTATGTTAGGTTTGTGCTTGATGAGGCAGATTTTAAAAGACTCCAAATTTGTGGTAATTCTACTCTGGGGAGTATAGTTATGAAACATATGAATGGCTGGTGATTATGCCCCCAGTTAGAAAGAGAAAGATCTCTCATGATGGGTTGGGAGGGTTGGGATCTCGGTCCTGCACTAGGAAAGATTTCTCTTGCCCATGCGTCTCTCAGAGCTGTCTTATGCCCTTGGGCTGCAAACAATGGGATTCATAGAAACATAAAGACAGAGTCAACCACATGTGTTTATGAGAAATATGATTAGATCAACTGGGTCAGTCAGATGCAATTTTTAACAGAATAAATGGACATGATTAGAAAGTGGTACCCATCCTCTGAAGTAAGGCTGGGAGTTTGGAGAAGGACCTCAAGTTCTTTGTGTCTAGTTTTTCTCAGTTTCCTGACTGGGCACCCAATGATTCTAAAACAAAATGAAACAAACCAAAGCACAGTCCCATACCTCCTGTTTCTTGCTTTAGCTTTCACCTCTTGTGGTCTTGTTTGGAGGCTTTGGTTTGAGGGATGAAACCACAGACATTACCGCTGGTCATTACAGTCATGCGTTAGGGAGAAGACACTGCCATCTTCCTCTTTAACTCTTCTGATGTCCTCCCTCTTCCAATAACTCCTGCTGTAGGGGGGAAAATCCATCTTCCGGGCTTGATTTCCTATTAGCTTCCCTTGTTGACTTAATAAGGGTCTAATAAGTGCTGTGACTTTTAGAACTTAATACATGCTTGTTGGTTGATTGAAAGTAAGAGATGTCAGCTAAAAGTGGCAGTCAAATGGTATTCAAAGGCTAAAAATGACTCTACCCCCTCGCCCTTCTTTGCTCCCCACCCTGCAATTCCTTCCTTCTAATAGTGCTTTGTTTTGGAAGGTCCAAAAGTGTTGTAGGTCAGAGGTCAAGGGTTCAATACCCACTAGGACTTGCCATCCACGATCCTTGCTATGAGACGAATATATGTGGCTTTTGCCCAACCCAGCCTGAGGAGGGCAAGGGGCTACTAACCTTGAGAACAGCTTGGCCCTGGATGTCATCCCCAAGCCCAGGGTCTTTCCTCTATATTTTCACTTTCCTCCTTCTGAGAAGTGTTGCAAGAAATCTTCAGATTCAAAGAAATCCACAAGGAGACCATTTCTGGCTCCAATTCTTCTCATTCTCAGGTAACCTTGAAGACCACAGCTTCCTTCACTCAAGGAAGCTGAATTGTTTTTTTTTAATTTATTTTTAAAATAATAGATTGTTATTTATATATTTTATTTTTACATTGCCTAGATTTTTTCCATTTCCCTTTTCTCCCTCCTATAAAGCCATCCCTTAAAACAAAGAATATTTTTAAAGAAGGAAGAAAAAAAATTCAGCAAAACCTACCCATACATTGAAGAGTATGTTGTTATATGTAGTGGCTTACACTATGGATTTCTCTTTCCCCACCTCTCCTTTTGCAAAGGAGTGGGGGGAGTGGTCTTCTCATAGCTCTTTTTTTGGGACCAAGATTGTTCTTTATACTTTTGCAACATTCAGCTTTGATTGTTTTGTGGTGGTTGTTCTTTCTATTGGCACTGTTTTAGTCGTTGTGCAAACTGGTTTTTGGGACTCTGCCTACTTGGCTCTGTATCTATTCTTGTAAGTCTTTTCATGCTCTCTGTATTCACCACATTTGTCACTTCTTACAGCACAGCACTATTTTGTTACATGCAGGTATCAGAATTTGTTTGGCTGTTCCCCAATTGATGGGCATCTATTTCATTTTCAGTTCTTTGCTACCATGAAAAGTGGGCAGCTGAGGTTATTAATTAAATCCAAAAGCCTTAAAAATCCACCAAAATATTGATTAGAAAGTCCCACTTCACTGATCTTGTGAAAGAATTATGCTTCCAATACTCCAGAACAGTGGAATTTTTGGCAAGGTCAAACCCTGTTGGCATTATAGGAGGCAGCAGAATCATTCTTGACCTTGAAACATCTTTTTAAAAATTCTATTTCATTTTTTCAATTAGCAAGCATTTTTTCTTTTCCCTCCCATTCCCCTTCCTCACCCAAAGAAAACAAAATCCTTGTTACAAATATAAAATATGTGTATATATATATATGCATATATATGTACATGCATGTAGTTACACAAAACAAATTCCCATTCTGGCTATTTTCTAAAATTTGTATCTCATCTTGCATATTTAGTCCATCCTCTGTCTTTCAGGAGGTAGCTACTATTCGTTATCATTGATCCTCTGGAATAATCACAGTTGCTATTGACCCGTCTTTTTAAAGATTCCTACCTCCTCTCTATCCACACTCAAAAGGGAAATTTTCCTCCAGGAAGATGGAAAGAAAGGGAATAAGTATTAATTAAGTACCTACTAAGTGCCAGGTACCTACTAAGTACTTTATGAATATAATTTCATTTGATTTTCCTCCTCTGTGATGTCGATTCTATTTTTATTCTCATTTTATTTGAGGAAACAGGTAGAAAGAAGTTAAGTGACTTGCCCAGGATCATGCAGCTAGTAAATATTTAAAGCTGAATTTGAACTCAGCTTTTTCTGGTTTCAGGCTAAGCATTCTATCCACTGTACCACCCAGCTACCTGATGCCTACGGACCCAAAGTATCCAAGAAGGACTAGGCTGAGTTCCCTGACCAAGTTTCCAAGAACTTGGAAATCTTCAGGAATCAAAAGCATTTTCTCCACTTTTTCTTTCCTTAACCCCCTGGCACAATCCACTTGGAACTAGGTGCTTCCCCTCTCTCCCATTTTCAGCCTCTTTCCAACCGACTTACCCATGGCTTGGGTCCAGTTTTAACCTCCTCTTTACTTTGAATTATTTACCTTATGTTGCTCAGAATTTAAATAATCAATTGATTTATAAAAAAAAGAATGGGAAGCAATTTGGAATTATACCCAAAAAGTTACTAAACAGTGTATGACGTTTGACTCAGCTATACTACTGTAGGGTTTATACACTAAAGATCAAAGATATAGGAGGAGTTACTGTATGTTCGAAAACATTTGGGGCGCCTCTTTTCTTTTCTTTTTTTTTGCAATGGGAAAAACCTAGAAACTAAAAGGATGTCCATCAATGGAACAATGGCTAAATAAATTGTGTCATATGAGTGTGATGGAGTACTAGTGTGCTGTAAGAAATTAGGAAACAGAAGCTTTCAAAAACACATGTAAAGATTTGCATGAACTGATGCTGTGTGAAGTGAGCAGAAACAGAGTACTTTCTACCATAACATAAATGTTAGAAAAACAGACAATTTTGAAGACTTTTACAAGCTTATAAAAATGAAACAAATGGAACCAGGAGAACAATTTATACAACAAAAACAACCTCGTAAAGACAAACAACTTTGAAAGCTGGAAGGATGTTGATCAATTGCAATGACCATCTATGATAACAGAGGACCAATGATGAAATATACCATTCACCTCCTGACAAAGCGATGGTGGATTTAGGGTGAGGAATAAGACATAAATTTTCTGAATATAAATAATGAGGGATTTTGTTTTGCTTGACTGTGTGTATTTGTTGCAAGAAATTTGTTTTCATTTTTTCTTTTTTTATAGGATGGGGGTGGAAGGGAGAGAAAATTAATTAAAAACTAGATATCTAGTCTTGAAGATAAAATTAAAAAAACATAGAAGAAAGTGGGAGAAAGATGTTATGATTACAAAGCTCAAATGAAAGAGTCAAAATTAGGAAAAATATCCCCAAAATGAGATATGTCAGCATTGTGAAGACACAGCTTTTCTATAAACTGAATACAAACATTTGGTAGGCAAGCTATTCTGACCCTGCTGAAAACATTCCAACCAGTAAGGAGACAGAAGGAGGTGGAAGCTCTCCACAGTCTGGCTCTAACCAACCTTTCCAGAATAATTTCATAGGATCATAGATTTATAACTGGAAGAGACTTGAGAGATCGTGTAGGTGAGCACTCTTATTTCAGAGAAGGTACCCTAGGTCCAGAGATGTTAATTAACTTGCCCAATGTTGCACAAATACTAAGTGACTAAGTCAGCATTCAAACAGTTTTACTGCATTCTGCTGCCTCTAGTTCCCGTTCTAACATGGTATACTCCAACTAAGCTGGTTTACTCGCTATGCCCTAAGCTCAGCTTTCATTCCCTATCTCTATCCCTTATTTACTCCCTTTCTCTCCTTTACCTCTTAGAATATTTGTATTCACCCCAAAATAAATAAATAAAATAAAACCTTTAAGAGATTTGAAAAAAAAGAAAAAAGAACCCTTTATTCTTCAAGGCCCAGCTCAGGTGCCAACCAGAGTATCTCTTGATATCCTCTGCCATTAGTATTCTCCCTCCTCAAAGCACATTGTATTTACTTTGTTTTCATTTTATATACACCCAGTAGCAGGTCCTTCTTGACCCCTGTTTCACATGAAGAGACCCCACTACATGTATTCTTGATCCTGTTTCATTCCATTTTTTTTCTAGCAGATTATTACCTCTATCATCCCCATTTTTCACTAATCTTCACTCACTCTTTATCTATTGGCTGTTTCCTTGCTGCCTACAAACACCCCTACGTCTCTCCTATTCTTAAAAAAAACCTTCACTTGATCTGACCATTCCTAATAGTTCTCATTCTATATCTCTGCTCTCCTCTATGGTTAAACTCCTTGGAAAATGTATCTACAATTGGTAGCTCAATTTCCTTTCCTCTCACTCCAGTTCTAAATCCCTCTACAGTTTGTCTTCTGACTTTATGTTTAATCTGAAATTGTTCTCTCCAAATGATCTTTCTTTTTTTAATTAAAATTTATTTTTAATGAATAAAACTTGATCTTCTCTCCCTCTCACCCACTGCTCCTCCTACCATTGGGGGGAAAACACTTAAATTCTTCTAACAAACATACAAGTTAAACAAAACAAATTCTCACATTGACCATGTCCAAAAATATATGTTTTGTTCTGTATCCTGAGTCTGTCACTTCCCTTCCTGTCAGGCATTGGGTAGCATGCTTCATCACTAGGTCTCTAGAATCATTGTTGGTCATTGTGTTGATCAGAGTTCTTAAGTCTTTCAAAGTGGTTTCTCCTTATGTAGTGAGGGCTGCTCCCTACATGTAGTGTGGGGATGTTGTACCGCTCAAGGTGAGGTAGAATAGATATCTCTAGACTTTTCTTTCCCTGCCCTTCTCCGAGGGAGACTTTAATTCCTGCTAGAAAGGGAAGTAGCTCTCAGGTCATACAAAAAACAAGTGGAAGGTTAGATTTGGCCCTTGGGTTTTAATTTGCTGACTCCTGCTCTTTGCTATCTTGGTTGGTGATCTCATCAGCTACCATAGGTTGAATTCTCATCTTTATGAAGATGACTATCAGATCTATATATCTAGCTGTAACCTCTCTCCTGGGTACCAGTTTCAAATCACCAGTTACCTCTCAGGCATCTCAAACTGGATATCTCATAGATTACTCAAACTCAACATATGAAAACCACTGTTCGTTATCTTTCCCCCAAAATCCTCCCCTCTTCTAAATTTCCTTATTAGTATCAAAGGCACTACCATCCTCCCAGTCACCTAGGCTTCAAATTTCAGTGTCTTACATGATTCCTCACTCCTACTCATCCCCATATCCAATCTGTTGCCAAGACTTATCATTTATATCTTCACAACATCTTCTCTAGTACAAGTCCTTATAACCTCTCACTTGGACTATTTAAAAAGACTTCTGGTTGGTCTCTCTACCCCAAGGTTCTCTCCATGCCAATCCATCCTATACTCAGCTGCAAAAGACAATTTTCCTAATGTATACGTCTGACTACATCAAAACCCCAAATCCATAAACTCCCATTGGGTTCCTTTTACATCCAGGATCAAATATAAAATCCTCTGTTTGTCTTTTGAAGCACTTTACAGCCTGATTTCTACCTTTCCAACCTTACTTTACTCCCATCCACAAACACTATGATGGAGTAATTCTGGCTTCCTTGAGGTTCCTTGGCCATGACAATTCATCCACCTCCTGACTTCATGCCTTTTTGATGACTCTCCACTATACCCAGAATGCTTTGCAGCCTCATTCTGCCCCTAAGATTCCCTGACTCCCTTTTAGACTCAATTCAAGCCCCACTTTCTGCAAGAGGTCTTTCCTGGTCCTCACATCCTGCTAGTAGTTCCTGCCCTCTGACATTACCTTCCATTTACAGCTAGGTGGAAGAATGGATAGAGGATTGGGCCTAGAGTTAGGAAGACCTGGGTTCAAATCCAGCCTTACTAGTTGTGTGACCCTGGGCAAGTCACTTAACTTCCATCTGCCTCAGTTTCCTCATTTGTAAAATGGGGATAATAATAGCACCTACCTCCCAGACTTGCTGTGAGGATCAAATAAGATAATGATTGTAAAAGCATGTAGCACATTGCCTGGCACATAGCAAGTACTACGTACATGTTAATTATTAGTTACTATGTCTCTTATACGTACACAGTTGTTTGTATGCTTTCTCCCCCATTAGGATGTGAACTTATTGAGGGCGGGGGTAGTGTTTTTCCTTGTCTTTGTATCTTTGCACTTAGCACAGTTCTTGGCACGTACTAAATACTTAATAAATACTTATTGACTGCCTGACAGACGGAGGGAAGGACTATCTAATTTTTGTCTTTTTAACCCCCCTCTGCACACTGCTTTCCACATAGTAGCACTTAATAAATGCTTATTGAACTGAATTTCTGTACCCTTTTGGCCAAAGCAGAGCTCCCAGGGACTTCAAATGTAGAGAAAGGGGGGCTCAGTTGGAAATGGGGCGTTAGTCTTTTAAACTTCAGTTTTTGAACATCCAGTCCAGGAAACAAGCCGAGGGAGTCGTGCCGAATATTTCCCTTAGCAAACACTGGAACAAGGTTTGCTCAAAGAACTTCAGACCAGGAAGGGATTTCAGAGATCATCTAGTTCAATTCCTTAATTTTATATGTATGTTTCCTATGGAGCTGGGCACGTACTCTGGCCTGTTCTGTGATACAAGAGACTCCTTGTTATAGAAAATACACAATCTAGACGCTACTGATTGGTCCTTTGGTCCCTGTGACTGGGATTGTGTTGACGATGTTCTACCACAGAGTAAAAAAGAATCTCCTTCTTGCAGGGACCGATGGAACAATCAAAAATTTCTGGGCTGTACATGGCCTTTATCAAGAGACCAGAGCATGTGTCTCTACAGAAAGAGGCCAAAATTTCTGCTAAGCTCCATGGGAAGTGCCCAAGTTCACGCCAACCATATACAGATAAGGAAACTGAGGTTCAGATAGGATGAGTGACTTGTCCAAGATTACTTAAGCAAATTAGTGTCAGAGAAGGGACAGGAACTCAGGGCTCTTGACTCCTAGGCCAATATGCAATCCGAGGTCTATTGAAGAAATATGTTGACTCCTACTGCCACATTCAGGTTCTTAGAATAATACTTGTATTCATTATATATTCAACTACTTCCTTATAAAGTCCCAATTTTTTTCCCCTGGAAATTTTCCTCTGACCAGCCAGAATTAACCATGTGATATTATGGTAATGCAAAAGCTATTAATCAATTGACAGGCATATTATGTGCCAAGCACTGTGCTAAGTGTTTGGTATATATAAACAAAAGTGAAACAGTTACATAAAACCCATACAAAACTGTCCAGGAAACTTTGAGTGTAAAGGTGCTAGCCATCATGGGGCAGAGAAAGGCCTCCTGAAAAAGGTGATACTTAAGCCGAGCCTTGAAGGAAACTAGGGATTCTAGGAGGTAAAAATATATCTATGGAGAACATTCCAGGCATGGGAGCCAAAAGACATTTACTTAAAACGTAAAACATTCTCTCTCTCTCTCTTTCTCTCTCTTTCCTTTCTTTTTCTTCTTTCCTATATGCATACACACATATATACAATAGGTATGAATGAAAGATGCACACATTCATATGAGTGGTCTAAATGTATAGAGATAACTCAGTGTAATGGGTAGATGTCTCTGGAATCTGGACTACCTCTCTACAACAGAGATTTTTCATCTTGAGGGGAGCAGGAGAAGGGCCACGGCTGAGCTCTTGCTCCTTTCCCCACTCATCTCCAAGAGGCATATAAAATTAGAATTATATTGATCTGCTTCCCACCCCCCACCCCACTATTGATTGGTGGTCTAGGGGTATGAGAGTCTGATCCAGAAAGAAAGCTACCTCCCTGATTACCCTTAAAGGAGAGGGCAGCCCTTAGCTTAAACTCTCCAATTTAGCTCCTCACCAAATGCTGGTTACACAAGAGACCTTCAAAAAAATGAATAGAGGGTAAACTGATTTATCCAAGTAAACAGAATTTGTTTAAATTTTATGAATTAGAATATAGGAAAAATATTCAAGAATGAGTGAGCTCTTTAGTTGAGATCAAGGTGAGATTGAACCTGGAGAGAGATACAGATCTCGCCCAAGGAGGTCTATTTTGTAGTCTCTAGGGAGACAGGCTGGAAATCAGTAAAATGTTGAGAAGTTAGATTACTTTACATATATGCAACTTTTCTCTCCACCAGAGTGACTTGAGCCACGTTGGTCTCACTCCCAGAAGCTATGGCACTACATCCCTGACATAGGCATCATGCTATCCTCATTATTCTCTCTGCCAACCTAGAGTCACGTCTTCTGCATATGCAACAGCTCACAAAACATTTCAGGTTTGATTGGAAGCCTGTTTATATCTATACATAAATAATGTATAGACATTTACGCTTATGTGTATGTGCACATAACACACATATATGAATGAGCTGAAAAGTGAATACTATCATCATCCATTTTCTAAGCTACAAACTCCTGTGAATGTAGTCTGGGATTTCTCTGTGCTTCATTTCCCATGCTGGCTTATGAGCCTGAGCAGTGTATGCTAATAGAACAGGAAAAAGAAGTTTGCTAATTCATTCTTTCTGCACTCTCTGAGTACATCAGCATGCCATAGAAACCTAAAGGAGGCTAAAGTCATGTTAGAAAGTTGCCCAGAAATTGAAGTTCATAGACTCAGGGATTGAGTCTTAGTACCAGAGCAACTAGTCAATCCTGAAGTCCTGTGAATACAACTCCTCAGAAAGGGAACTGTAGCTGGGAGGATACTTTTAACCACTGTATCTCAGTAGAGAAAGGGACCATCCTTCTGTTAGTAGTAGCAGGATTTAGATGCAGTTGTGGGGTAGCTTCCTAGCTTGCCATCCATTTTTCTTGTCTTCTGTCTTCCCATGTCCTGATTTACATGTCTCTTCTTCTTGAGGACTTGTGCCCACTTTCCAATCAAGTGCTCTTCAAACAATCTTGTACAACCAGAATCTATGCTAACATGCACTCCATGCAGGCTTGTGGGGAATACAGTTCCTAGGAAGAATAAGTCTCTGCTGTGGTTGATTCATTCAAGGTCAAGCTTTCTTTTGCTTGCCTAGAAAGTTACCTCAGGTACCTACTCCAAAAGCTGTCCTTTATTCTAATGGGCTTATATGCATATTTCCCATGAGAGATTAAAAAAAGAATTATTCTCTCTTTTCCCTTCTCCCTCCTTTTTTTTTTGGAAGAATGAGTGGTGACTCTGAGTTGAGGTACAATTATTTTGGTGACTTTTCAGCTTCTAGTGATGGAAAAAATACTTATTTTAGTAGCTGTTGACCTGTGGGAAAAACCCATTATTCTAAATATCATGATGAGGTCATGGAAGCTAACTGAGGGTGGAGAAGCATTCTTAGTGAAGAGAACAAGGGAAAATAAGAATTTCAGATGAGTCAAAATAGACTTTTCTATTCTGAGCAAAAGATCCTGGTTTTTCTGATTGTACCCATGGCTATTGAAGCAAGATTGTTTCAGTAAGATCATGGGATCATTGACTTAGAGCTTGAAGGGATCTATTCTAATACCTTCATTTTATAGGTGAGGAAACTGAAGCCCAGTGAGGTCAAGTGACTTTCACAAAGTCACAGAGGGAGAAAGTGGTAGATCCGAGATTTGAATCCTGACCTCTAACTACAAATCCAGTCCTCTTCTCTGTGCCATATGGCCAAAGTTGTTAAAGCTGCTATAATCCTTTGTGTCTGTTGCAAGAGTGATATGGATGTGAGCAGAAAATAGTGAGCTTCATTAAAGGGAATTGAAGGTAAACAGCAATGACAACTCACAAATGTGTGTTGATTTAATGAAAATAATACCTTGCACTTGCATATTGTCTTATGCTTGGTAAAATTCTTTCGTGCTCATTTTTTCTTACACCATCCCTAAAAACTCTGTGAAGTAGCTAATGTAGATGTTATTCATCCCATCTGACAGCTGAGGAAACTGAGGTGTACAATAAATTAACAATTGAGCCAGGACTAGAGCAGAGGACTCCCGACTCCTAGTCATTTGATATTTTCACTGGAGCGCATTGCCTCTGAAGGGTTTGATTAGAGAAAGAATGATACCTCACCCTGGAATGCAACTTTTCAAGCTTGCCAGGAAGTCAGACCCTAGTGTCTGATGGCCCCCGCGCAGTGTGGCTCAAAACTTGTCTGTGTGGGGCCAGCTTCTGGCATCAGCCCCAGAGACAGCGCTTCTGTTCAAGAGCAATTAGTTGGGGGATCTCCACGCCTTTCCCTTTTTGCCCTTCTCCCCTCCCTGCTCCCCAGCCCACACTCACTATGAGAGGACTGGGAGTCTCATAAAGTTTTTATAAACAAACAGGGACCCTTTAATATTCAATTTCCCTTTTTTCTTGGGCAGCGGCCTAGCCCGGACTTCTGAGAAGGGTGGAAAAAGACCTATCTCTGAGGAGAAAGCCAACAGCAAACTTCGCCAGGAGAGTTGGCAGGTAACTTGATTCCCACAGAGTGCCAGGCACCTGTTAGTCAAGTTTATTTACAGAGGTCTCTGGAGTAGTCACTCCGTTAGTGGAGATGCTGGCCTGCTCCTGTTGAGGGATTTATGTGCATGCACAATACATGACTGCTTATTATAGGCCCTAATACATAGTGTCTAAATCAGACCTCTCACCATTAGAACTTGACTCTTTTAGCTTAAAATGTTGATCCCTATTAAAATGCAACATCATCCCTCCATTAGTATTTTAAGCATTTATTCAACAGTCTGACAATCTAAAAACAACTTTAGTGGAAAGAAGAGGCAAATTGGAGGATCCTGAACAATGGATGCATGAGGGAATTCTGGAAAAGACAGGGAGGGCATGAGGTGGGGGGGTAGAGACGTTAGTCCTATGAGTAACCTACTTGGTGATTTTAGGGCTATTCTCTGGATAAAATGTATCAAGTCTCAGTAAGAAGCTAACCACATCTGGAGCACTGAGAGATAGTTTATGTTGATGGCAGGGAGATAAACAAATCCCAGTGAATAGTTTGCCATAACTCCTGGAAACCACCAAGAAAGAAAGATCCTAGCTAATCTAGATCTATTTCGAGAGTTTACTTTCAGAAACCATGGTTAGGAAGTATATGGTGGCAGGGGTGTAGAGGGATCTTAGGACCAAAAAAACCACCCTTTTAAACTGAATCTGCATTAACATTTCCTCCATCAGTTTCTTAACACAATCAGCAAAACAACTAAGTCAAGCCCTGGTTCATTGCACTTTTATACCATAAAATCCTTTTACTGATAGGTCTAGTTAAAAAAATGTATATGTGCATGAGCATATATGTATATATACATACACACACACACACACACACACATATATGTATAGTTAGGACTATAAGGGACCATATGATATCAGCCCTGAGTGAGACCTTAGAGCAGGGGTGGGAAACCTGTGGTCTTGAGGTCACATGTAGCCTTATAATCCTCAGGTGCAGCCTTTTGACTGAGTCCAAGTTTTACAGAGCAAATCATTTTATTAAGTGGATTTGTTCTGTGAAATTTGGATTCAGTCAAAGGGCTGCACTTGAGGACCTAGAGTGCCACAAGTGGCCTTGAGGCCGCAGGTTCCCCACCACTGCCTTAGAGCATAATATGTCTGAGCTGGAAGGGACCTTAGAACAAATACAAAATATTGGAGCAGTAAGGAATCTTGGAGATCAACTTTTGAGATCAAATAGTTCTCAACTTTTTGGCCCCAAGACCCCTTTACAATCCTAAAAATTATTGAGGCTTGCCTCCCTCCTTGACAGTTTTGGTTATGTGAATTGTATCTATTGATATTTCGTGTATTATAAAATAAAACATGATAATATTGTTATGAAAATAGTTTTGACCTTGTGGACCCCCTGAAAGGGTCTTAGGGATTCCCAAGGGTCCCTGAATCATACTTTGAGAACTGCTGATTTGAGTTCAAGGCCCTTGCTTTGCAGATACGGAAATCAAGAGGATAAAGTGTACCCAGAGAGGCACAGTGAACTTGAGTGATGAACCTGGGACTTTCTTTACCTTTCTTTCCTCTTAAAAACAGAAATGAAAAACTAGCCACTTTTACAATCCCCTTCCCATCAACTAGGAATGATTGTAATCAATTTCTAATTTCACCCTTTCTTTTTTTTTGTGAGTAACTGCGGGAGGCTGTCCATGGCCTGATTAAAATCAGTAGATTAAGGCTATTGTCCTGTGCTTTACCAAGCAGGCTCTGATCCACCTGAATGATGGATATCATCAGAGTGGGCTATCTTCCTTAACCATTGGGAACCATTGCTCTTTGCCCTAGTTCATTACTTATTCAAACGGGAGAACAGGAGAAACTACAAAACCCCACTATACTCCAGTGGCACTTGGGATGAAAGAACATTTTACAATAGGGCATTTATCTCTTTCCTTTCTAAGAGATCAATATGAACCGTCCCCAGTTTAATCGACCAAAAGAATTTTGACTGTGAGATTGTTGGATAGAGAATGATGCACATTAAACTTTGTCTGAAATATGGCCTGAAGGCTTTTGGTCGAGGCAGTGCAACACTATACATTTAGATATTTCCAAATCATCAGTTGCATTGATTTTTTTTCTCTGTTTTTACCCAGATGTTTGGTATCTAGTATTAAAGAAGGTCACGCAAGGTCTCTTTCTAGTTCTAAGAGTCTATGATCCTGTGATTCGAGCCATGAAATTTCTGGGCACCTGAGAGGTTATCATGAAGTCGGAAAGGAGAACCAGGGATAATAAACTTTGCCAACTTTCTTGCCTCAGCCTGGGGTGGGGAACCTGCAGACATGAGGCCACCTGTAGCGCTCTAGGTCTTCAAGTATGGCCCTTTGACTGAATCTAAACTTCACAGGACGAATTTGTTTGGATTCAGTCAAAGGGCTGCGCGGTACATACGGCCTGGAGGCCTCAAGTTCCCCATCCTTCCTAAGCTGTATAGCTTATTCTGCCTATAACACCTACCATGGCCAAGGAGGAAGCCGGACATGATGTATCCCTCCTCTTCTAACCCCACTTCTCTCTTTTAAAATAACACCATACCCTGTAGCCACATTCTGACTCAGTTCTTCCCCAAGCAACCTCAGTGGTGAGTATGACAAGGCTAAGAGTAACAGCTGCTTTTAACCCTGAATTCAGTAAAAAAAATGGGGATTAGCACCTCCATAGTTGTCTCCCAAACCCAAAGGTGCTCCTAGGGATCATTCATGGAGGCTTCTCACAGAAGCAATTAAGGGAGCAGGCCACTGGGCTCTGTCAGAAGCCCCAGCCAGCTGTTTCTTTCTTTATGGGAACTTCTTTGTTGTCAATCAGGTGATATAGGATAAGGGCTAAAGATAGACTCTAAAGTTGAGTTGAAAGAAGGAGACTCTTGTCCTAATTAGTGTTGAAAGGGAAAGCCCCAACCTTATAGAATATGGCTTCCTGGCATTTGGAGATGAGTGGTTCTCCTGGAGTAAGATTCTGTCCTGGCTGCTGCTTTTTATTTTCTGAGCCAAATGCTTGTGGTTTTAAGCTGTGTTTGGGATAGCTAGCTTGTTTGAGTGTTCATACTGGGAGAGGGATGGTTTGGACATTGGAAAAAAAATGCAACAACTGAGACCCTGAAAATTTTAAAAGAAATAGTCTATCTCTGGAGCACTTTTTCATTTCCCCCTGATTGGGTGTGGGTTCTTTTGGGTAATAAATCTTGCCAATTTTGGCCTACACTCCCACCAGTAAAAATATTTTCAATTTACAGATGATGCCAGCAAGAAATCCAATAGAAAAAGCATTTAATAAAGACATTAAAAAAATGTGAAAAACAAAACAAAACAAAACAAGAGGCAATTAAGTAGTAGTACTACTCTGGGCTTCCATACACAAGTTGGTTCACTCATTCCACCTTCTAAGGTTTTTGTTGTTGCTGTTTGTCCTTCATTCTTGAAGAGGACCATGACATCAGGAAAGTGATGGCATGACTTGCAAGTGAATTGGATTTAAGTGAGACAGGGCTATGTAAAGTCACTAGCCTCACTTTCTCCTCCAGAGCCATCTGGGTCCAGTGGCAAGATACAGATCAGGACAATTTCTAAGGTAGCAGATGGGGGAGAAACTTCCTGAGGAAAGCATATGGGAAGGTAGGAAAACTATATTTGTGCCTGTGGGCAAATAGAGTGAGGAAACTGTTCATTTTTTGCCTTGTCTCTTACCTTGTTCTCATTATCTTGAGATAGAGTTGACTCAACTCTGTCTCTGGGTTGCTTTGGTTACTCCACCTGGAGTAGGTCTCCTGCAGCCCCCTTCTCTGCTGCTATCTCTGAAACTCAAACACTCAGGCGCAGGCCGTGACGCCAGCCTCTCTTACCTAGCAGACCTTGTTCCATTGTTGTAGATTGCTCTGTTTTGGCTCTCTACTTATGTCTACTCAAAAATACTCCATAACTTTTCTTTCCATGCTGTTTCCCATCTCTTACTACCATTTCTTTCTCATGTATCCACCTCACTCTACCCCTACTCCTTTCTTGCTTTCCTTATACCTCCTCATGCAATTCCTGCATCTTGGAGCTTCATTCAATGAACAGTAGCTTCTTTTGCTATTATTGGCACTGAAGCAAGGCAGGAGTCCTCTATTATCAGCAAAAATGAACCCTGACCATTTTATGCTTATTTTCAGGGAAGAGAGAGCCTCGAAAATGAAACATTGAATGTTCTATAAGTAGGCTGATTCCTTGCCACAGACAGTAAATAAATGCTTATTGGGAGCCAGTAGCTTGCAAACAGCCTCAGAGGCCTACAAGGAAATTTAACAAATACAGTCTGAACAGACGCACTAGCAGGGAGATTTGGGTGTTATCTCTTAACATCAATGTCAATGTAGTAATGCCTTGCTCAAGTTCATGGGCTGTGGGGGTGGATGCTGCCTTATGCTACCTGGGTTCTGGAAACCAGAGATTCGAAGATGCTGGGCAAATTTAGCTTATAGAAGTGAAGGCCTGAAGCTATATGAGAGCTGTTTTCAAATGCTTGAAAGGATCGTCCTCTAGTAGAAGGACTATATGTGACTCCAAAGGACAGAATGAAGATCAAAGGATGGAAACCACAAAGAGGCAGAGTTTGGATCCATATGAGTGTAGTAGATACTCTTCTTTCCTCCTTCCCTCTCTACCTTCCTCATTTCCTTATTTCTTCCCTCTTCCCATTTCCTTCCTTTTTTCCTCCCTTCCTTCCTTCTTTCTTCCCTTCCTTCTTTCCTTCCTTCCTTTCCTCCTTCCTTCTTTCCTTCCTTCTTTCCTTCCTTCCTTCCTTCTTTCTTTCCTCTCTTCTTTCCTTCCTCCCTTCCTCCCTTCCTTCTTTCCTTCTTTCCTTCCTTCCTTCCTCCTTTCCTTCCTTCCTTCCTTCTTTCCTTCTTTCCTTCCTTCCTTCTTTCCTTCTTTCCTTCCTTCCTTCTTTCCTTCTTTCCTTCCTTCCTTCCTTCTTTCTTTCTTTCTTTCCTCTCTTCTTTCCTTCCTTCCTTCTTTTCTGCTAGTATATGGTATTCTGAGAGTACATGACTTCACAATCCTCATCTGCTCCCAGGACGCTCCCGGTTCTCCCCTCCCCCCAAGTTTCCTGTACCCTACATATGTTGGCAAACAGTCCCAGGTAATTTAAATAGCCATGAACAGTTAGCCCTAGATTTATAGGGACTTGAGACATAAATGGGGAGAAATTGGGGCCCTTTGCAGTTAGTCAATAGGTAACAAATGTTTATTAAGCACTCACTATGTACCAGTCATTATACTATGTGCTGAGGACACAAAGAAAGGCAAAAATAGCCTCTGCCCTCAAGGAGCTCACACCCTAACAGGGAAGATTATGTGCAAACACTGTGTCTATACAAAATACATACAGGGTAAATTGGAGATATTCTCGGTGTCGAGCCTTGAAGCCTGTTGGGGAGTGTACACGCAGCTGCAAGGCAATGGTATTGCTAAAGTTGGGGTATGGAAGGGTGGAGAGTAGACGTTATGTTTCACAGTCCCCATATCTCAACCTGGTGTCAGACTCAGTGACCTACTTGAAGATGAGAAGAGTGGGTAGATGTGTTCCTGAGTCCTGGGCAGACTTCTGAGGCCAAGTCTGGGAATCAGGGGAAGGAGCCTGAGGGGCCACTTCAGAGCAGACACCTCTTGTCAGATACTTGTTAGAATCATTCTGTAGGGAGAACTAACCCCTGCTAAGGCTGAAGGAACCATGAAGGGGCATTCAGTGGAGAGTGGAGCTGTCTTAGGAGCAATGCATACTCCATGTTTTTTCCTCAAATTATAAAGAAACCATAAGACCTAATTGATCCACTTTGTTCACAGTCTGAATGACTGATACAGCTTTCAGTGATTAGAATGCCTAACCTGGAGTCAGGAAGACCTGAGTTCAAATGTATTCTGAGACACTTATTAGCCATGTGACACTTAGCCTGTTTGCCTCAGTTTCCTCATCTGTAAAATGGGGATAATAATAGCATTTACCTCCCAGGGCTGCTGCGAGGATAAAATTAGATAAGTGCAAAGTACTTACCACAGTGCCTGGCACATAGTAAGCGCTACGTAAATGTTTGCTATTATTATTATCTAAGTACAAAGGCATAACCCAGGAGGTGCTAGCCTACTTCTGGCTTTTCGTTTCTTTACCTCTGCCTTCCTGCACTGGTTTTTGTATGTTGGGGGCGGATTGAAAACATCCCATCCCATTTTTTGCTCAGACACTTTTGGTGAGAAAACTTCTCAATCAATCACTCTATCAAGAGATCTTAGACTTAGTGTGAAAAGTCTTTGAAAGCCAATAGAGGAAGTGAAATTACACCAGACAAGAAGTCTCTTCCAGTAGGGAAGTTGGTCATGTCTCCAGGGATTGTCTAGAAGTGACCAATGAGATGTGAAGGAGGAAGCTTTTCCAGAAATCAGACAATGTGACTTTCCAGAGCACCACTGAAGGGAATTGCCTGGGATGAGGTGGGGGAAGAAGAGAGACTTTTGCTTCAACCAATCCCCCACCCCTCCAACACTCCCTCTCCTTATGCTATTAAGAAGAGGCTGACTTTTCAGCTTTGAAAGGTCCAGAGGATATTCCCATCTTTTATCTCAATGTCCTAAATGGTGTCCTGGGATCAGCAGGCAGTGGTGTTGAGATTGAGAGCCAAGCATAGATGGATACAGATTAAGACATGCCGAAAGGGAAATTCTTGAGGATTCCATGAATGAAAGAAAAGGATTTCCAGGAACCAGGAGTCGAGGACAGACTGGACTCTGCAAAGAAACCATAGCATACTATAACCCCCAGACAGCAATGGCTCTCATCTTCCCATAGGTATCCTGCTGGCAGCAATGTCTGCACTAGAAGCCAAGGACAGATGGTTGTGAAGTCATCCTATTTAAGGGGGGGAATTTCATGAGCATCCCAACAATAGGAGAAATGGACTTCTAGCAACCAGATGCTGGAGTTCTCCCCTTGTCACATGTACTCTCTAAACTTGGGCTGTAAATGTACCTTTAGAAGAGGGCATCATAACTTTTTTTGTGGGGGGAAGGGGTTTTGTTTCAAATGTGTTCACTATGCTATGTTTTACCTTACAGTACTATGTACTGTAGTAAACACCTCTTTCAAAAACAAAACAAAAACCTATTGTAAGCTGTCTGATTAAATTTATTATCATCTGACAGTCAAAGGAGGCCCACCAATTGGGGTTAAAGCCATATGCATTAGCGAATCATCTCCAGCCCTTCAGAAGTACCCCTAGAACCCTGAGGAGGAGCTGTAGCCAGCCTAGACTTGAGCACCTAAGTGTTCAGTGGGAGTTAGGATAAGATTCCTCAGAGCTTACCTGAGCAACATGTACTTAGACCACTGGAAATTGAAGTCAGCAATTAAGCTGTATTCTCCAGGATCAGTTAAGTCCCTGTATGGTTCCCTTTGAAGGAAAAACTGGCCTAGCTTGTGGGATGAGTATTGTTCCTAGGACAGGTGCCAAGACCACCAGCTGGGAGCTTTAAGGAACTAGAGGAACCACCATGATTCAAGGAAGGCAAGAGCTGCTGGAAATCCCATCTAGTACATGAATGTCACTGAGTGAAGCTATACGGATCTTTAATGAGGGTTGCTCATTGGTGGGTATTGGTATTTTTCATGGCCACTGTCACAAAATATATTTCTTCAGCTTGTAAGTAAGGAATTTCTTCTTTGAACTTTATGAACCATGTCCCTATGATGGGTGTTGGGTGACAGGATACTAGTTGGGAATCTATAGGGAGTCTTCTGGATTTTCTAGGTGCAGCGAATCAAACCAGAGAGGTAAGAAATCCCTCAAAGAATGCTCAAGCCCTTTGTGTTCTGGGAGAGCCCCAGCACAACCACGCTAGAGCTGCCTTAAGAGTTAATGAGTTCTCTGTCATCTGAGGTGTTGAAGAATCAATCAATCAAGAAGCAGTAATTGAATTGAGGTGGATTGGCATAGAGAACAGAGCACCGGACCCAGAGACAGGAAAATTTGATCCTGCCTTAGATACTGAGCGGTTTGGTGGTGGGACTCTGGGAAAGTCATTTCACCTCTGTCTGCACCAGCTTCCTCAAATGTAAATGGAGGTAGTAGTAACAGCCTTCACAGGATTGTTGTGAAGATCCAATGAAATAATATTTATAAATTGTTTTGCAAACTTTAAAGTCCTAGATAAATGTTGGTTATTGTCATTAATTAAACAAGCAAGCATTTTAAAAACCTCTCCTATGTACCAGGTTGCTAGAGACAAAGACAAAGATGTTATGGTGAGGCAATAGCTAGCGAACAATTTTTCAGGGATGTTGGACAGCGGATTAATTCCCTTCGAGAGCCTCCTTTCTTCAGTCTTTGAAAAGGTGCTCCTTTCTGTAAATACCTGCCCTTTTACTTATGCCCTTTTATATCATGCCAGGCACTGTTCATTTTACCCTCACAACAACCCTGAGAGGTAGGTGCTGTATTATCTTCATTGTATAGATGAGGAACTTAGAGGTTAAGTGACTTGCCCAAGGTCACACAACTAATAAGTGTCTGTTGCCAATTTTGAACTCAGGTCTTCCTGCCTCCAAGCCCAGTACTATTTTTCACTGTGTCACCTAGCCACCCTAATAGTGGGATATGAATATGGGAGTGGGGAGTAGTGGCCCAGATAGGGTACTTAGGGTGGTTTATTGAGTTTCAAGGTTTTTCCTCCCTCTCCTCAAAGTATTTAAATCTGCCGAAGCTCATTAAGACATGTGGTTTTATGGTATGCTTAGTAAGTGATTCTGTGATTAATTACTCTAGCCTATCTGGGACATCACCAGTCATCCTGACTCTTGTCTTGCCACTGGATTCCAATGACCTCTGGAGTCTGAGTGAAGCTGATGATTTTGTGCTGCTCTGCCTCACATAAATACAGTTTACTCACAAGTCAAGACATCACCCTCATGATGTCATTGGTCCCCTTCAAGAAGGAAGGATGAACAACAGCTCCTTCCACCTTTGAGATGTCATGATTCTATGTTTAAACGTTCCTCTGTGTTTAAGGAGAATAAAGTCATTTGTCACTTTCTGGGATGACCTCTTTTTTGAATCCCTGTAAGGGGTCCGTTCTTTTAGCAGACATTCATTCTGAAGGCTTCAACCTAACAATCCATCTATGACCATAAGTACATTAATTAGTTTTGTCTGAGGAAAGTAGAAAAGTGCATTCTTAGTAGTGAGAGCACATTCTAGGCAAGACAGTGAAATTCATTCATTTAGTCACTCATTTATGCGTTCAGCATGTACTATTTGAACAGCAGCCCTGTGCAAGACCTTATCACAGGACAAAGGCAAAGTCTGATTTGGGACCTTCTCTTTTCTCCTTTTGTGCTCTCCCTCAGGTGCCCCGTGACCCAGGCTGGCCAATGTTATGCCCAATCCAAAAATCTGTCTGAATCAAATTGAATTTGATATCCATTTACATGCAAAGTGTGTAGAAAGAGGACTTGGAATGAGAAGACCTAGGTGGTGGTCTTGTATAACACGTACAACCAGGGGTATACTAGAACCAGTTCTAAGAACAGATCGTTAAATTTTCAGTGTGCTCTGAGAAATTGGAAATTGCTACAAAACAAGACTTGATTTGTTGTTTTGTTGATTGTTTAGAACAGAGGTGGGGTACCTGCGGCCTCAAGGCCACACGTGGCCCTCTAGGTCCTCAAGTGCAGCCCTTTGACTGAACCCAAACTTCACAGAACAAATCCCCTTAGTAAAAGGATTTGTTCTGTAAAACTCAGGCTCAATCAAAAGGCTGCACCGAAGTTCTCCAAGATTCTAGTTCTAACGTTCGAGATTCTTATGGGTTGATGCACAAGAAAGTGCTTTTTAAAGGTATGTACTACAGCGGCAGACCAAGATCTTTAGCAAACAGTATCAGCAGAAAAAGTAAGATCTAGGAACAGTCAGATTCTGAAGTCCAGGTGGGGCATGGGAGTGAGGTAGGCATTCTAGGAGTGAGGAGGCAGAGGAGTCCACAGGCTGCTACATTTAGAAATCTCTTGCTGTCTGGGGTTGGATGTAGACCACCATCTCTTGGAGGTCTAAGTTCTCTCAAGTTGTGAGGAAAAACAACTTCTTACATCAACTGTGGGAGGCTTAGAGTGACGCAAGAAGTTGTTTGGATATCAAATGACTTATTGAAGTAATGATTCAGGTATAAAGGAATCAGAAACATATGGATTATATTTTCCTTAAAATTACATAAGGATTAGGTTATTGTAGGAGAGAGGCTATATCAAGGAGCAGGGCTGAGCTCCCCTGGCCATTTCTTATGATGCATGTGACTTGGCACTAAAGAATACATACTTTCATATATTGAATCACTACCTTTATTGATTACTTGCTCTTCAGGTTCCTTTCAACTCACCCCCCCGCCAACCCATGATGAAGGATGGAAGGTTAGCCACTGAGCCAGGAAGCACAGCTCACTCAGAAGACTTAAAAAAAATATATATATATATATGTATGTATGTATATATACATATACATATATATATATATATGTATGTATGTATATATACATATATATATGTATATATACATATATTTTTTCAGTTAACAAAAATGTACTCTCCCTCACATTCCCTTGGGAGGGGAGGTTGGGGGGGGTACTTTTGTAGTAAATATGTATAGTTAAGTAAAACACATTTCCTCATCAACTATGTCCAAAAAATATGTCTCGGTTTGTACCTTGAGTCCACCACTCTGTAGGGGTGGGTAGCATGCTCCATCATAAATCCTCTTAAATTGTGGTTGGTTATTGAGTAGATCACAGTTTGTCTTTACACTAGTGTCTCATAGCATATAAATTGTTCTGGTTTTGCTCACTTCATTCTGCGTCAGTTCCTACAACTCTTCTCAGGTTTCTCTGAAACCATCCCATTCATGATTTCTCACAGCACAATAGTATTCTATTACATTCATATACCGTAATTTGTTCTTTCATTCCCCAATTTATGGGCACCCCTTAACTTCATAGTTCTTTACCACTAAAACAAGAGCTGCTATAAACATTTTTTTTTGTACATGAGTCCTCTTCCTCTTTCTTTGATTTCCTTAAGTTATAGACCTAGTAGTGATATCACTGGGCCAAAGAATATGCATTGTTTAGTAATTTTTTTGGTTATATCTCTAAGTTGCTTACCAGAATAGCTCGACCAATTCACAGCTCTACCAATGATGAGCTAATATACTCAGTCCCTTATAGCCCCTATGGCATTTGGCATCTTGCTTTCCTTTTCTTTCCTTTTGTTTTAATTGACCTTGCCAAGTTGATGCATATGAGGTAGAACCTCAGAGTTGATATAATTTGCATTTTTCTAGTCATTAGTGTTTTGGAGAGGTTTGTGTCAGGCAGACCAGCCAGCAGGCAATTGTTGCAATAGTCCAGGAATGGAGTGATAAGGGCCTTAGGTTTAGTGTTTTTTCAGATGGCTCTTAATAGTTTGGAATTCTTCCTCTGAAAACTGTCTGTTTCTGTCTTTTGACCATTTATCAATTGGGGAATGGCTCTTAGTTTTCCAAATTCGAATCAGTTCTCCCTCTCTCTATTGGAAATGAAACCTTTATCAGAGGAACTTGCTGCAAAGATTTCCCCAACAGTTACCTGCTTCTCTTTAGATTTTAGCAGCCCTGGTTTTGTGCGAAAGCTTTATAATCTTATATCATCAAAATTGTCCGTTTTATCTTCGGTGATCCTCTCTATCCTTTGTTTTATCAAACTGCTGTCCTAACCATAGATTTTACAGGTAATTTCCTCCTTACTCCTCTAATTCATTTATCATCCTTTATGTCTAAGTCATGCCCACCTTTGGAACTTCTCTTCATTTACAAGGTGAAATGTTAATAAATACATTCCTAGTTTCTTCCAGGTTCCCTTCCAGTTTTCCTTTCAGTATTTGACAAATGGTGAGTTCTTGACCCAATAGCTGTCATTTTTGGGTTTATCAGACTCTAGGCTACTGTGTTTGTTTGCTTCTGCATATTGTACACTTAATCCGCTTCACTTATTGACTCTCAAGTTCTTATCCAGTACAAAATCGTTTTGATGATTACTGTAGTGTAGTTTTAGATCTAATATTGCTAAGCCCCCTTTCCTCCCACTTTTTTCATCATTTCTCTTAAGATTTTTGACCTTTTGTTCCTCCAGATGAATTCTGTAATTATGTTTTCTAGCTTTACATAGTAATCCCTTGGTTCTTTGATCGGTGTGGCACTGAATAAGTATATTATTTTAGGTAGTATTATCGGTTTTATTATATTGGAGAAGTGAATATTTCTCCAATTATTCAAGTGTGTTTTATTTGTGCGAAGATTGTTTGTAGTTATGTTTTTGTAGTTTCTTTGCGAATCATGGCAGGTAGACTCAAGTATTTTCCATATTCCGACAAGACCTTGAATCCCTTTATTTTACCTGCACCATTTTTTCTTTTTCTTTTCAAAATTTTATTCTGATCTTAAGAAATAAAACAAGAATTTCCATAACATAATAGAATAGAAAAAAAGATGGTTGCATGTGAAACTGCAAATCTATTATGTACAACTTGCTATTCTTTTAAAATATATAATTAAGTTATCATGTAACTTTATTTTTTTCTTCCCTTCTCACACCTCCGCCATAGAGAAGGCTACCATTAGACACAAATGTGTGTGTGTGTGTGTGTGTGTGTGTGTGTGTGTATGGAAAATCACACTATACATACTTCTACTTATAATTCTTTCTCTGGATGCAGATAGCATCTTCCTTCATATGCCTTTTGTAGTGAATTTGGATATTTATAATAGTCAAAATGACTTAGTCAAGGTTGTACTTAAAACAATATTAATGTTACTGTATATATACATATGTTCTCTTGGTTTTGCCTATTTTGCTCTTCATTTTTTTCATGCAAGTCTATCCATGTTTTTCTAAGATCATTGAGCTCATCATTTCTTATAGCACAGTAACATTCCATCATGATTATATACCACAACTTGTTCAGCCATTCCCCAATTAACGAGTATCCCTGCAATTTCCAATTCTTTGCCACCGCAAAGAGAGCTGCTATAAATATTTTAGAAGATAAAGAATCTTTTCCTTTTTCCCAAGTAATCTTTAGAAATAGACCTAGTAGTGGTACTGCAGGGTCAAAGGGTATATACAGGAAGTTTAATAACCATTTGGGCATAATTCCAGATTGCTCTACAAAATGGTTGGATCAGTTCACAATTCCACCAACAATGAATTAGTGTCCCAATTTTTCCATATCCCCTCCAACATTTGTCACTTTCCTCTTCAATTATTTTAGCCAATCTGGTAGGTATAAAATGATATCTCAAGGTGGTTTTAATTTGCATTTCTATAATCAATAATGATTGAGTATTTTTTCATATGCCTATAAATGGTTTTTATTTCTTTATCAGAAAGCTGCCTATTCATATCCTTTGGCCATTTATTGATTAGGAATGATTTACAGAGTTATAGATTTGACAACAGATTTGAAATAAATTCACATAAATCATCAGCATTCCAACCTCCAAGAAGAGATAGTAGGAGATAGATCATTAAAATGACTGTAGACAGCATAAAATACCTGGGAGTACACCTGTGAAAATGAGCCCAGGAACTATATGAACAAAATTATAAAAAAACTTCCCATACAAATAAAATCAGATTTAAATAATTGGGAAAATACTAACTGTTCATGGGTAGGCAGGGCCAATATAATAAAAATGACAATTTTTCCTAAGCTAATTTACATATTTAATGCTATTCCAATTAAATTACCAAAAATTATTTTACTGAGTTAGAAAAAATGATAAAATTTATTTGGAAGAACAAAAGGTCAAGAATATCAAAGAAACTGATGGAAAAAACATAAATGAAGGAGGTTTAGCAGTACCTGATGTTAAGCTATATTAAGAGGCAATAACTATCAAAACTATCTGGTATTGGCTAAGGTAGATAAGTGGAACAGAATAGGCACAATTTACAACAGCAAATGACTGTAGTAACCTTGTGTTTGACAAAGGTAAAGACTTATGTTTTGGGGATAGGAATTCATTATTTAGTAGAAATTGTTGGGAAAGCTGGAAAGCAGTCTGGCAGAAACTGGGAACAGATCAATGTCTCACACCATTTACCAAGATAAGGTAAAAAATGGATATACAACTTAGATATAAAGAGAGATATTACAAGAAAATTTGAAGAACATCAAACATATTACCTATCAGACCTATGGATAGGTGAACAATTTATGAATAAACAAGAGATAGAGAGCAGTGTGTGATATAAAATGGATAATTTTGATTACATTAAATTAAAAAGGTTTTTTATAAATAAAATAAATGTAGCCAAAATCAGAAGGAAAGCAGAAAATTGGGGAAAAAACTGTGGACAGTTTCTCAGATAAAGGCCTTGTATCTCAAATACATAAAGAACTTTGTCAACTCTGTACTGATTTTAAATGGAATTAATCTATTTATATATCTTTTACTTCTAGGTTTTACTGGCAATATATAGAGATACTGATAATTTATGTGAATTTATTTCATACCTTGTAACTTTGCAGAAGTTGATAGTTGTTTTAACTAATTTTTAATTGACTAGAGTTTAGAGTTTAATGGACTAGGTAAACCATCATGTCATCTGTAAAAGTGATAATTTTGCTGCCTCTGTGACTATGTTTATTTCTTTTTCTTATCTTATTGCTATAGCTAGCACTTGTAGCATTTCATAAGATTGTAATTGTGATAACTGACATCCTTGCTTTACCTTGATCTTAAGAGAAAGGTCTCCAGTTTATTCCCATTGCATATAATGGTGGCTCTTTCTTTTAGATAGACAGCAATTATTTGTAGATACATATTAAGAAAAATTTGTTTATTCCTGTTTTCTAGTATTTTTTGAACAAGTGTCAAAAGGTTTTTTTGCATCTATTGATGCAATCATTAGATTTTTGTTGTTCCTGTTACTAATATTGCCTATTATATTAGTAGTTTTCCTGATATTGAATGAACCCTAGATTTCTGATATTACTCCAATCAGATCTTTGTGCGTAATCTTTGAACTATGTTGCTATATCTCCTTGCTATTATTTTTTATGTAAACAATTTGCTTCAATATTAGTTAGGGATATAGGCCTATAGTTTTTTTCCCTCTCTTTTAACTCTTCCTAGTTTAGGTATTAATACCATCTGTGTCATAATAAAGGAATTTGGTAGGACAATTTATTTTTTCCAAGTACCTAATCTAATATTTGAATTAATTGTTCTTCAAATGTTTAATAGAATTCAATTGTAAATCCATCTAAGTCCTTGGTTTTTTGTTTTTGTTTTTTCCTTTGGGAGCACATTTATGGCTTATTCAATTTATTTTTCCATTTCAATTAGATTGTCAGTTTTGCTGGCATACAATTGGGCAAAATAGCTTCTAGTAATTTCTTTTCTTCTTCATTTGTTGTGAATTCAGCTTTTTATTTTTAATAATGGAAATTTGTTTTTTCTCTTTAAAATCAAATTGGCTAATGGTTTATCTTTCTTTTATCTGAAAATTTTTAAAATTTTGAACTTAAATACAAAATAAGAAAGGAAAAAAGAAACAAACAAATACAAAAACTAAAATAATACAAAATAAGAAAAGAAAAATCAAGCATTGCTAGGTGTACAACAGAATGTGAGAGAGGATTCAAAATGTACAGTGATAAATTTCCATTTCAAGGAAGTCTATATAATAAATACAATGCATTGTCTTAAGAGCTGTCCATCTTTCTTTGCTTTCTTGTAATTTTTCTTTTGTCCTCTGCTGTGCACTTTTTACTTTGTTCTCCCCCCACCCCTTCCCCTTCTTCCCTCCTGGAAGGCTACAATTAAGCATGGATATCTATATCTATACACACATATGTATATATTATATACATACATATGTACACACATATGCATATATACATAGACATATACAAAGATATATATATATACATATACATATATATACACATATACCTATCCATACATATACTTAGATATTGATAATCATAGTCATGTATAGACACATACATTCATATGCCTCTATGGAAGACTGCACTATATTTATTTAACCTGTTTCTCTGAGGGTGGATAACCTCTTTCTTTATAAGTCCAAGAATTTCCATATTTTTCCAAGTCCACCAAGTCATCATTGCCTACACCACAGCAATATTTCCACCTTATACTGTCTAGTTATTTTAAATAGCACAAAACAACATTGATAAATATGGCTGACACATAGTGTAGTTTCCCTATTTTTCTTTTTTGATTACATCTATTTTAGTTTTAATTTTGTCTGAGATCATGATTGCCACCCCTGCTCCTTTTTATCTAATAAATTCTACTCTTGATCTTTATTTTATGTTTGTGTCTAGCTTTCTTAATCTATTTTTTTTTTGCTTTTTATCTCTATTTCTTTTTTGATTTTCAGGATTTCTGTTTTTCTATTTAATTGGGGTTTTTAGTTCATTGATTTTCAAAGCTTTTTTTAAAGTTTGTTACTGAATTCATTGATTGGTTCTTTTTTAGGCTCTCTGAGGAGATAGTAGGTAGATTGCTTTTATTTTCACTTTGTCCTCATTCTAAAATGTCTGGACAATAATACTCTTTTGCGATTTCTTGAAATATGATATTTAGGTTCTTTTTTTGTGTGGGGGGGCAGCTCATGGCTTTGAGGTTGTCCAATTAACTTCTATTTGCTCCATTCTAATTTTTAGGGAGTCTGTTGCTTCATTAAGGTTTTATAACTCTCGTGCCAAGCTGATAATTCTTTTAAGCCTTTCCCCCGTAACTCTCATTTTCCCCCCAATTCTTAGCACCTTTATTTCACTTATTAAAGCATTTAAATTCTTAAAACTCTTGCTTACTCTTAAAAAATCTCTTGCTTCAATTCCTCCAGGCATTCCAGTTGAATTCATGTTCAAGTTGTATTTTTTAGGAAGCTTTACTTGTACAGGTTTTGGAGTCATTATTTTCTTCTTTGCTTATGATTTGGTGATACAGTGGTTAAAGCTCTGGGTGTAGAGTCAGGAAGACCTGAGTTTAAATCCTGCTCAGAAATTTACTAGCTGTGTGACCCTGGGCAAGTTGCTTAATCTCTGTCTCATCAAATGTAAAAGGGAAATAAAAATAGCTTCTACTTCAGAGTAGAATGTGAGGATCAAACAAGATATTTGTACAGTTCTGGCACACAGTAGGTGCTTGATAAATACTTGTTCCCTTTTTCTTTGCCTTTCCTCTCCTACCCACCCTCCATAATACCTCTTTTTGGTAGAATTTTTTTTTTGTACTCATTCTTCCATTCTATGTTTACTTTCTTTCTCTGGACTTTGTGTCTGACCTCCTCAGTCTCTTTTATTGGGTCTTCGACCAGATCATGCCTGCTAATGGTGGATGTTCCACAAGACAATTTCCTAGGCCCCCTTCTTTTCTTCCTCTGTACTGTTTTACTTGGTGATCCCATCAGCACCAGTTTCCCTGGATTCAATTATCATCTCTATGCTCATCATTCTCAGATATACTTATCCAACCCTAGCTTCTCTGCTGACTTCTAGTCTTACATTTCCCATTAGCTATTAGACATCTTGAACTGGATGTCTTGTAGACATCTTAAACTCATCATGTCCAAAAATATACGCTATCTTTCCCCTTAAACCCTCTCTCCATCCAAACTTTCCTGTTACTGTCAAAGGCACAATTCTCTTCCCAGTCATCCAGGCTTGTAACCTAGATGTCATCCTTGACCTCTCACTCTCACTTCCCTTCTCCATATCCAATCTGTTGCCAAGGCCTTTCAATTTTATTTCCATAACATCTTTCACACATGACTCTTTATCTTCTCTGACACTGCCACCACCCTGCTGCAGGCCCTCATCACCTCATGCCTGGTTGGTCTGCCTGCCACATCTCCCTCCCCACTCTAGTCTATCTTCTACTAAACTGTGAAATTGATCTTCATAAAGTACAGGTCTGACCATGTGTAAAGCTAATCAGTAAGTGAAAAGATCTTTCCCACCCATTGAATAGGCTTCAGGTGGGGCCAACAAAGGGAGGTCTGATTAAAGACAGGTCCATACCTTTTCACTGATTAAATGTGAGGCCCCAGGCTAGTTAGCAAACTAGTTTGCTAGCTTGAGAAAGAAGCCCTCAGGGTCCTAAGGGGAGTTGCTAAACAGTATGTGCCTGAGTTCTAGTCAATCAGATGACAGCTAAGGACTGTATAAAAAGAGAGAATAGAACTTGGAACAGCAGAAACTGAGGACTGAGGACTAGGAGGAGGAGAAACTGAGGACTGAGAGCAGAACTAGACACAATGGAGCTGGAAGCAGCGAGCGAAGAGCAGCAGGATTCAGAAGCCAAGGGCCAGCTTCCAGATTGTGCAGAGCTGAGAGTGCTGAACACAAGAGGGAGTTGCAGAACTTGGAGTCAATGGAGCAGGAGAAAGACTGCTGAGCAGGGAGTTAGGATTGGTGAGTGATCTTCTTATAGGAGGGCCCTAGCATTGAGGGGAAGCAGAAGTATGGTTTGGTTTGCTGCTATAATATTTTGTTATAATCTCCTTGTTACTATAGTGACTTATGGGCTTATGGGTTTGGGAATGTTATTACCACAATATTGAATTGGGGGCATTGGTCCTTGAATCTGGTCCTTTGGAATCTAAATAAATGTTATAATTCCTCTGCTTTCTACCTAGAGAATTCATTATATTTTGTGATTCTGAACCATTCAGGCATGACCATGGTCCTCTCAGAGGTCATGAATTTTGCCTTACTGATATATCATGCCACCCTCCTAGTCTATAAGCTCCAGTGGCTCCCTATCACCTCCAGGACCAAATATAAAATCAAAAGCCCTTTACATCCTGTTCTATCCCACTTTTCTAGTCTTTTCACACCTTATTGTCCGCATATGTCCCTGTAACCCTCTCCCTATATATACTCTGTGATTCAGTGACAATGGCTTCCTTGCTGTTCCTCAAATGAAGACTCTCCATTTCCCAACTCTGGTATTTCCACTTGCTGTCCCCCACACCTGGAATGATTTCCTTCCTCATCTCTACCTCCTGCCTTCCCTAATCAAGTCCAAGCTAAAATCTCACCTTCTCCAAGAAGCCATTCCTGATCCTTCTTAATTCTTGTACTTTTCTTTTGTTGATTATTTCTGATTTAGCCCCTATATAGCTTTTTTGTACATAGTTATTTGCATATTGTCTCTCCCTTTAGATTGTGGGCTCCTTGAAAACAGGAACTATCCTTTACTTTTCTTTGTATCCCTAGTGTTTAGTACAGTACCTGACACATTACTATGTGGTTAATAAGTGTTTATTGACTGATTATTATCTTAGGTCTAGGTTCTGTGTTTGTCTGGAGGGAATGTTTGATCTGTACTTGGTCCTCATGTGTATTATCTTGGGTCCTGCTACTGCTTCCACTGGATATGAGTACTTTGTTCGTCAAGGATCTCAGGCTCGAGGATCTGATAGCTTTCAGTATACCCAAAGTGATCTGACCCAGGAGGAGGTATTATTGTTCCCTACTTTGTTGGAGCTTTAAAAGTTCCTGACCTGGGTTTGGGCTTGGGTAACATAACTATAGACTTGTCCCTGGTTGGAACTCCAGTAGACTGCTGCTGTATCCTACCACTGTCAGCCAGCCAGAAGGTTCTACAGATTCAGAGTGACAAACTTCAGGTTTCCCTTTGGTCTGGTAATTCTGCTGCAGACTTTCTGGTAATCCTCCTGTAGACTTCAGACCGGTCTGGGGGCTAGATCTATTCTGTCTACTTCCAGAATCAGTCACACAGCTGCTGCTTCTTCAAGATGTTCTTGCTTCTTGCCTATTACCCAGTCTCAGTGGAAAATCACTCTTGCTTTGTTCTCCCACCTCCAGGTGCTGGTCTCCTCCTCAATCTGCATTATATCTGGAGCTTAGCTCTGGGGGTTCAAATTGTAGAGCTACCACTTGGCACCTACCCCTCTGTGCTACATCCAGAACTCTTTCCTCAGGCATACATTTTTCTTTATGTGCACAGACCTCTCTATCCTTTATGTCAGCTAAGGCTTATATAATGACTTATTGTGATTTTCCTTTAGATTTCTGCATCAGGATTTAGTTTGGTGCTTTTTTGATGTCTTTGTGGAGTAGTGAGGGGGAGCCAGGCTGTTTTGCTTCCTCCTACTCTACCATCTTGCCTGGTCTCATCACTCTGTAGACTCTTAAAAGGAGAGCTAACTTCCATTCTTGCACTCTCCTTTTTTGTGTTCTGAATGTAGTGTTGAGGTCTCTAAGTTTTCCCAATGGGGTGGGGGGAAGGAAAAGGGGATCCTCCCTCTCCCTGTCCTAGCACCTATGGCAGCTGCTCCAACATGGTAGCTAAAGCATGTGCTGTCTGGATAAGGCCTTCACTGCTTTTTCTGCTTTGTTTTTCCCCCTCTGAGCATAGGTAACTGAATAGGGCTTATGAAAGATGTGTTTTTCAGGAGTGTGCTTATGATGCCTCTCCCCTTTGTGTACTAATTTTGCTGCACTTATTTTTCTCTTTCTAATTAATTCCCTTCAGAGAACAAGAACAGTAGCTCTCTTTCATATATAACTCCTTGAAATTAGGAATGTAATTTTTAGCAGTGTGTTTGTTTGAACAAATTTCACCAAAACAAAGCAAGTTAAGGGTTCCAAGCTGTTATATTGGGATCATTAATCACAGAAATGATTAGAATGTTCAAATTTCAGGGACCTTAGAGATAATCTAGTCCAGGGTTCTTAACCTTTCTTGTCTCATGGACCTTTTGACAGTCTGGTAAAACCATCCCTTCTCAGAATACTGTTTTTTAAATGCATAAAACACATAGGATTATAAAGGAAACCAATTATTGTTGAAATACAGTTATCAAAATATTTTGAAAATCAAGTTTATGACCCCCATGTTAAGAATTACTACTTAATTCAATGAAGAAGCTAAAGCTTAGGGAGGAAAATACCCCAAATAAATTGAATCTACTTCAGGATTTTGCCTAATGCTATATACCTAGCCAAGGTGGTCCATGGTCCAGTGGAAAAAGCACTAGACTTGGAATAAAATTCTATTACAAACTAACTTTTTTGACCTTAGGGGAATCTTTGAACTTTTCTGTACCTCAGTTTTCTCATCCATAAAATGAGATAATAATATCTAACCTATCTATTTCACAGGGCTGTGGTGAGGACCAAAAGAGATAAAAGATGTGAATGTGCTTTGAAAAAGTCTTGAGGGCTATGCAGAGGTTAGGTTATCCTTAACTCTAGTCTCTCCTTTCTATAGCCTCTCTGAAAATCATATTAGTTTTTTTAAATGAATGTTTTATATACTGAAATGATAAACTACACTGCATTAAAAACAAAACAAAACAAAACAAAAAATCCATCTCATGGAAAATTTTTTCAGTAGCACTAGAATAACAAGAATCAACAAGTGTCTAATTGGAGTATCTCGTTCATTAAAAATACATTAATATCCCATTATTCAAAAAAATTCAAACTAATTGTGCTTGCTTTCTATTAAAGCTGGTTAAATACTAAGGGCCTAGTCTCCTAGAACTAGTATTGAGTATCTGCAAAGAGCACACTTGATTTTAGAAAGAGAACGAGGACAAGAACGCTCTTGATATCCTTTGGACTTAAAGCATACTAGCAGCCTGAAACCTCCTCCGACAGTTGGGAGGTTTTGTAGCAGCTGTTTGATTATTTTCCATGCTGGAAAGCATTTGAGAATGGGCTCTATCTAAAATCAAAATTCAGGGAAAATTCAAACGCAGAACTCAGCAAGTATTTTTAAAGTACCTACTATGTACCAGATACTGGGGAAATGATGACAAAAGAAACAGGATCTGCCCCTAAGGAGCTTACATTCTTTGGGGAATGTATGTGAACTGCCTGCAACAACTGAGCTCCAAGGAAGGTTTAAAAGTAATTCTGCAGGAGAAAGGATAGCTGAATAGTCGTGGACACACTTCACTGTCACCGCAAATACTTTTAATACGTACCACCCCACTGGAACCTTACGAAGGCCTGTACTAGTGTCTCATTGTGCCATGGAATTGATCCTGGGTTCTTGATGGCTATGCCAGCAGAGGGGAGCTCTGGCAGATTCTACTACCACTATAAGTATGATTATGGCCACAACACAACAATGATGACTGCTACTAGGTAACATTGATAACTTGCTTTTGTTGTTTGTTGTTCAGCTGTTTCAGTCATGTCTCACTTTTTGTGACCCCATTTAGGGTTTTCTTGGCAAAGATACTGGACTGATTTGCCTTTTCGTTCTCCAGCTCATTATACAGATGAGGAAACTGAGGCAAACAGGGTTAAGTGACTTGCCCAAGGTGATATAGCTAGTCAGTGTCTGAGGCTGGATTTGAACTCAGGAAGATGAGGCTTTCTGATTTATATAGTGATTACTATGTGGCAGGCACTGTGCTAAGCTCTTAAAGGCTTCAAGGGCAGGGGTGGTCATTTTCCTTATGTTGTTTGTCTGAGGAGCAGCCTAATAGGCTAAAAGCTCCTCACCACCTTGGCCACAGGTTAATGAGTATTTCAGGTGCAGTCACTCTTGGAGAGCATCTGCTAAGATATAGAGGAGTTACAATTTGTGTTGGTGGAAGGAACATATATATTAAGGAAATTACAGATGCTTCTAGTGTTGAAGAGTTGTGAGAATCCATCATGTCTCTCCATATCAGACTGTGAATTTTCTGAAGACTGGAGCAGTGCCTACTCTGCCTCTTCGAAGTCCATTGCCCCTGGAAACTTGACTCAGTGTGTCTAATTAGTCAGTGACTATTTATTGGAAATCTAGCGCCTGCTCAGTGTGCTTCTAGGCAGTGTTAAAAGAGATGAGAGAAAATAAGGCATGATCCCTGCCCTTGTGGAGATTACAGGCTACTTGTGGCAACGTGAGATAGCCTTCTGATGAGTTGTCTGCCTCAAGTCTTTCCCTGCTCTAATGTGTCCTCTGTTCCACTAAAGTAATTTTCCTAAAGGGCAAGTCTGACCAGGTCACTCCTCTAACTCAATAAATTCCAATGGCTCACTGTTGCCTCCAGGATCAGATACAAAATATTCCAGAATTCAAAGGCCTTCCTAACCTAGTTCCTTCCTACCTTTCCAGTCTCCTTATACCTTACTTTTCAACATGTACTCTTTGATTCAGTGACACTGGTCTCCTGGCTGCTTGAGGGATTTTATCTGGCCTGGAATGTTCTCCCTCTTCTGTTCCACCTCTAGCTTCCTTTAAGTCCCAACTAAAATTCCATCCTTTCTTAATTCTAGTGCCTTCCTTCTGTTAATTACGTGCTATTTATTCTGTATATGCCTTGCTTGGCATATATTTATTTATATGTTGTCTCCCCCTCTAGATTGTAAGCTCCTTGAGGGCAAGGATTGTTTTTTGCCTCTTTTAGTATCCCCAGCACCCTGCATAGTGCTGGGCATATCATAAATGTTTAATTAATATTTACTGATTGATTGAAATAATTGTGTGTGAAATTATCTATGCAAACAATAAGTGGGGTAGGAGCTTAGAGAAGTGGGATTTGGAAAGGCTGGAGGGTGCCATGGGAAAGATCACCTGGATTTAGAGTCAGAGAATCTGAACTTGAATCCTGGCTCTGTCACCTCTGCCCCCCTAGACAAGCCACTTTGCCTGTCTGGGTCTCAGTTTTCTTATCTGTAAAATGTTGTTGTTCAGTCATGTCTGACTCTTTGTGGCCCCATTTGTTTTTCTTTTGGCAAAAGTACTTGCCATTTTCTTCTCCAGCTCATTTTACAGATGAGGAAACTGAGGTAAACAGGGCTAAGTGACTTGCCCAGGGTCACATACCTAGGAAGTGTCTGAGATTAGATTTGAACTCAGGAAGGTGAGTCTTCCTGACTCCAGGCCTGGAACTCAATCTACTTTGCCACATAGCTGCCCAGTCTATAAAATGAATGGGTTGGAATGGATAACTTTCAAGAGAGGATTTGAGTTGATCCTTAAAGGCCAAGCAGCATTTAAAGTCAGGCAGCTAGGTGGAGCAATAGACAGAATGCTGGGCCTGGGGTCAGGAGGACCTGAGTTGAAATCCAGCCCCATACACTCACTAGTTGTTTGACTCTGGACTAGTCACTTAATCCTGTTTGCCTCCGTTTCCTCATCTGTAAAATGAGCTGGAGAAGGAAATGACAAACCACTCTAGTACCTTTGCCAAGAAAACCTCAAATGGCTCCACAAAGAGTCAGACATGACTTGAAACAATTGAACAACAAAGATTTAAATTGGTAAAGAAGGGACCTTTCTAGGCAGGGAATCACATGAGTAAAGATCCAAAAATAGATAATTAAATCATGGTAATCTGGATGTAATTCTAGGCCTTAAGGGGCCTCAGAGGCTACCTAGGCCAGTCCTCTCATTTTATAGATTAAGAAAGCCTAGAGAGGTTGTGACTCACCCAAGATGACATACAGTACAGAATCTAAACCCAAGGACTCCATCTTTAATGCATTTTCCATTGTACTTCACAGCCTCTTGATGCTGATATGGAACAAATCTTAGATGGGGTCATGTATCTAATCTTTTCTCCTACATTGATCACACCTTAGACTGTAGATTCTCTTTGGCATCCTCCAAGTCTCATCCTCTTTTCTATTTGAGAAAGAACAATAATTTCTTTTTTTTTCTCACTATGAATTTTGAACGAAATGGAAATAGCCATGGCCGAATTCCCTTAAAAGCCATGGCTACAGCTTTGAAAGTACTCGGATGTGCGCAGAGATCATCACTTGAGTGAAGGCGATGAAAGCTGTAGGAACCTGGCTGGCTGGCTAATTGCTTCTCCGTAGCTCAAAAGAGGGAACACAAAACATTGCCTTTTCTGGGACTGTCATAGTCTTATTCACCCCCGCCTTTTACTCTCTTTTATGTGGCACAGCCTTTAGCAACCAAGGCTTCATTAAGATTGGAGACGCGCCGTACCCAAATCAGACGAGGCGCCCTTACTGTGTGGCAATGAAGGCCCGGTCAGTCAGTTAGCAGCAGAGGCAACATTGTATAGCGCATCATCTAATGAAGGCTCCACTCGAAATTTCATCTGTGCCCAGGTCCTGGGGCCCACCTTCTGCCAGTTTGAGATTTATTGGGCCTTAAAACTATTGGAGGCAAACTAGCATACCTAGTAAAGAATCTCTGTAAAGGACCTGAATGAGAGAATTGTCCCTTTCTATTTTATATTCTGGAAGACTCTATGCCCTACTTCAGGGCTGTCCAAAATACAGCCTGTGGGCTGCATGCGGCCCGCAGTGCGACTTTATGCAGCCGGCTGTGGGTTTTAATTTTCATGAGCGAAAAAATAAAATAATAATTTGCCTGGAACATGTATTAGATTTTTTAAATTCCATCACTAATAAATAATCTCATTGATGTCAATTTTCTTTGGTGTTTTTAAGCAGTATTATGGATGGAACATATTGCATGGAATTTTCAATCCATCTGTGGGATGTGTTCTGTCTGTACATACAGACTAGTCAGTATGCCCCTACCTTTATACTGTTGCATTGTCACTTTGTTGTTTTGTTTTTGCTTTAGAGCTGCAGGGATGATGGGCGTTCCCCCACTTCCTATTAGTGTACTGTATTTTTATTCTGGGTGTGGCCCTCAAATAATTATTTTGTTTTAATGAGGCCCTAAGATAACCTAAGGTTGGATAGCCTTGCCCCACTTAAATGTTTCCCTGATATAATCTAGGGGCACCTTCTCATTTCTTTCTTTAGCCTTCAAGGATTGTGGCAGCTGTGTGGATTGTAGTTACACATTTCAGAACTAGGGGTCTGGTGGTCATAGAATAGGACAGACAAGGGAAAACTGGGACTAGGAATTCAGATAGAGAACTACAGGAAAAAGCCAAGGCCATGTGTGAGCATGGCTAAGGTGAGGCTAAGGTAAATTTAAAACCAGGAGAGCCATCTAGGGGACAAAAGGACAGGAAAGGTCCAAGCTGAATTCAGGTAGAGACGTTCATTCCGTAAGCAGTTGGTGGCAGTCTAAAGGTAGTTGGAGATGGGGGTCTAGAACTCGGGAAAGAGGTAAGAGTAATAGTTTTGGAATCATTTGCTCTCAATGTTCCAAGATGACCAACTTTCAAAACAACAATGGAGTGTCTCTCCAGTGGTGCCACAGTCTCTTCCTAAGCCCCTCAGAGACACTGAGTGCCTCCTATCTTAGAGAAGCAAGCTGATATGCTCATTCACACTGAGATAGTTATCAGTGACTAAATGGATTACTTTTTCCAGAGGTATTTGCACTTAAAAAAGAGGACCAGCAGAGAGCAGGTAATGTGGTTTTATTTTTTCTTCCCAGAGACATTTTAGGCATAAGGACCCTAGGTGAAGGAGAAATTTTGGGGGCTGGAGAGCCTTCCTCGTGCTGGTGCTTATCACAGCACCTCGTACCAAATAGGAGCTTAATAAATGCTTGTTGAAGGAATGAATGAATGAGTGAATGAAAAGGAATTTTTGTTTATACTAGGCAATGTGCTAATTAATGGAGATACAAATGGAAAAAATGGGTGAGTACTGCATGCACTTCTGGCCATGCACAAAGTGAACTGTACAACAACTCACATTTTGACATCACTTTAAGGGAGGATGGGGCAGAGGACATTTATATATCACTTTAAGGGTTGGCTGGGGATTGTCTTTGAATCCCCAGTGTCTGACACATGGCAGCCGCTTGATAAATACTTATGAATTGATTGGTTTATAAAGTAATTTCCTCATAGCAATCACATGACACAAGTAGTATAGATATTTGAATCCTTATTTTGAAAGATGAGGAAATTGAGGCTCAGAGATGTAAATAATCTACCCAGGGTCATGTAGCTATTAAGAAGGAGGGCTGTGATTAGAAGTAATCCAAATAACTCTAAATCTAATGTTCTTTTTATAGGATCAGAGATCTAGAGAGTTCTTCATCTTATTCCCTTTATCCTATCTAGTCCAATGCTCTAATATTAAAAATGAGGAAACTGAGTCCTAGGGAGGGTAAGTGACTTGCCCAGGATTTGAACTCAGGACTTTTGACTCCAGGGACCAGAGTTCTTTACATTGGCACAGTGCCAGGCACACAGTGCTTAATGAGCACTCATTGTACTCATTGTATCAGGCACAGTATGCTCCCTTTTTACTCTATACCTGCTTGTGTATGTAAGATATATTGTTTTAATTCCTTGGCCAGACGTTTCCCCCATCACGATGTTGAACAGAATCATGTGACCTCATGGAAACCAAACAAATCATTTTTCTTCAATGACCCCAAGTAATAATGAAAATAAAGAATATAAAAATATAGGCATCTAACAGTAATCTATGATGGAATAATTTGTGTTAAGGTTGGTAGTTAAAAGGTTTGAGATAGACCCAGAAAGTATAAATAAGTCAGATCTCCTGTCAGTAGTATATTCTCTCCAGCTTGGGGCAAGTTCTAAGTATCACAGATTTGGGCTGAGGTGGAGAATTGGAGTTGGCAGTCTAGAAGTTTGGCTCATAGTTGCGTGATAGATGGGATGGGGGTGGGATTTGGGGAGGGCATGCTGCATTTGGAATGAGGGGACCTGGGTTTGAATCTTGGCTCTGTTTTACTTAGAATTTGCATTTATAGTTTGGGCAAGTTAATTAACCCTTCTGGGCCTCTTTTCTTATCTGTAAACTGAATGGATTGGATGAAATGATTTCTAAGGTCCCCCAGGTCACAAGAGGAAATTACTATTGTAAGAGAAGTCTTTTCCGATCCCCTTTAATGCTGGTGCCTTCCCTATGTTGTTTATTTACAATGTATTCTATATATAGCCTATTTGTACATTGTTGTTTGCATTTTTCTCCCCCATTAGATTATAAGCTTCTTGTGAGCAGGGAGTTTTTGTTTTTCTTTGTATCTCCATTCCTTAGGACAGAGCCTAGGACAGGCACATAGTAGGCACTTAATAAATGCTTATTCACCTACTAACTGGCTGACCTCTGACATGAACTCCTTGGTCCTGGAGGCTTCTTCCCAGCATGGGAATATTTACTCATCGATCTGGAGCCCAAAGAGACCTCTTTAGTCCTCTCTAGTCCTATCCCCTCATGGAAGTGACTCATTCAAGGCCGCGCAGGGAGCATCAGAGGTTCAATCTGAAGCCAGGTCCTCTAACTCCAGAGCCAGAACACTTTCCACTTTACCCTCATTAAACAGCTACCCAGAGATAGTGCCAAAATCTGATTTCAAACATCTCTTGTCACTTCACAATTGATTATTGCATTTGTGTTTTAGTGATAAGAAGAACAAAAAAGAGCAGGTTGCACTTTGGCTTTCCTTCTTCATTTGACCTCCCTAGTGAAGGCCCTGGGGATTGGTGAGCTGGTCAGGATGTCCGCAGCTTTGGCAGCAGGAGGGGAAGCTAAGGGCCTCAAGATTCCACATGTTGGGCAGACAACTCCTGAATAATTACAAGGTGACCATGGAGCTGGATTCTCTAGTTTTGCAGTGTTTCCAAGACACAGCTGCCATTAGATAGAAAGCAGACTGCACTGCCCGCCCCAGGAAGGCTCATTCTTTTTCTACTAGTTAAAATAATAAACAGTGAATTATTACTTCCTTTGTATTTATTAGAACCACACTATAAATGGTAAATGGTTGTGTCCTTGGGGAGATTAAGAATTTAATTCCATGGGAATCCCATTGTATTTTCACATTAAGTCTTACTTACTGAGGAGTCACATTTTTCATAGAGCTTCCAGCATGACATTTATAGCTTGGTTGAAACAGTTTTCAGCATTTCAAGTGGATGTCTTGTGAAGTTTTTTGAGCAGTGCTGAGTCCAGGAGGCTGCTGGGCATGGCAGAAAAGAAGAGTAGGAGTTAGAAGTTAGAAGTCTCCTAGAAGTTAGGAGACCCAGGATTAAGATCCAGCTGGATCCATCCCCATATGAGGCAAGTTATTTCTCCTCTCAGTTTCCCCATCTGCAAAATGGATGTGAAGGAGGGTCTAGAATTAGACTAACCTCTGACATATCTTTGATTTTAGGAACTTGGAGCTTAATTGTTGACTTGATCCAGAAAGTTACAATTCTGTTGGCATTGGTTTTGTGTGTGATTTGCATATGGTTTCCCAACATCTAAGTACAGATGGTGTATTTCATTCAGATGGTACAGCATTCATTTTCTGTCTCTTAAATTTGTCTGATAACTGAACAGAAACTGAACATTTTTGGTCCCCCTCCCCACCTTCAGTGGGTGTGTGGTCAGAGTATACAAACTCAGTGCAATATTAATTAGAACGATATGTGATTCAGAAGGTTAAGCCTCTTGAGAAAGACACACACACACTGTATAATTGCTTCAAAGCCGTTTATTAGTGATTTTTAAAAATCTCTACTGTTTCAGATTACCCAGGTCATGCCTTCTTTTCAGTAGGAAAGATAATCAAGATTGATTGTATTTATTTCTCCCTGAGTCATAGAAACATATTCTCTTTTGAGAGGGAGCCTGGAACAGTAGATAGAATATTGGAGTCAGGAAGACCTGGGTTTGAATTCTGCCTCAGACGCTGACTAGTTGGAGAACTCTCTGAGCTTGTTCTCCCATCTATAATCCTCGAAGAGTTGTTGTGATGATCAAATGAGATGATGTATGCAAAATGCTTTGCAAACATTCAAGTACTATTTAAGTGTGAGATATTATTTTCTTTTTGCAGCTAGGGAAACTAAGGTACAGAGAAGGGATTGATATGTCTAAGGGTCCACCCTCTCACCCACTCACGAGTGAAAGCTTTTCCTTTTAACCCGGTGGCTCCAAGTCTTCTACATAAAGACTTTAAAGTTTGTACCAGTTGGGATCAGAGCTGAAATTAGCTGCTGAGAACTCAGGGTTAGCACCTTTCTGCAAGTTAGTTAATTTACTGTTAAAAATTATATGCTGGGAGCTTTGCCTAGAGTGGCTGGCTGGTTTTGTTTCTGCATTCCATTACAGGATAAAACAAAACACTCAATAAAATCTTGTATGTCCTAGTGGTTAATGAAGGACTGAGTGTTTTAAAACATGACGATGTTTCTGCAGACGACAAAATAAGGACTATAATCCAGGTCTCCTGTAGCTCAGTTCAATATTCTTTCTAAAATTTTTCATTATCCCTTTTTGATTTCCCTCCCTTTTATTTGCTCTCTAATACTGGCAAGGTAGTACAGTGGATAGAGTACTTGGCCTGGGGTCAGGAAGACCTGAGTTCAAAATTGTCCTCAGACACTGTGTGACCTTGGGAAAATCACTTAACCTCTTTCTGTCTCAGTTTCCTCAACAGTAAAAGGGGCTTTTGTGAGGATCAAATGAAGTAATATTTGTAAAGTGCCTAGCACAGTTCCTAGTACATAGTAGGCTCTTAATAAATGCTCCTTCCCTTGCCCTTTCCCTTTGCTCATCAGTATATGGTAAAAAGAAATAAGCATAGAAGCTGGGGAAGGGTGAGAGGTGGTTGGTGAGAGCCACACCCGAGGCAAATTGTAACATATCTTTGAAGGTGACATTTTAGAATGTTAGCACCAGAAAGAAACTTAGAAGTCATCTAGTTAAATATACTCATTTTACATGTGTGGAAACTAAGACTGGGGGGAGAGGGGAGACACAGACTTTGGTCTGAATTCCTGCCATCCTCTCCTTTCCAGTGTAACATAACCCAATCATCTGTCCTCAGCCTGCTCCCTTTATCCTATTTATGCAGAGCCTAGAGTAGGTTGACCAGGGATTTGCCTTAGGTGGAGGGGTGGGAATTGAGAATAAAATTCCTCCGCTACCCATCCTGCTTCAATAACAGTGGCTTCATCCTAGGGGTATTCCCTCCTCCCATGGCTGTCTAGAAACCTGATGATATCACAGAGTATGCTTCCTTTCCCTGGAGGCTACACTGCACCTGGAATTCTCCCCCCTCACACTCATCCTGTTCCTGCTGCCCTCTACCACTGCTGCTTGCCCCAGGTGCCTAAATCGCTAGTTATGGCTCTGAAATTACCTGTCCTGTACCTCTCTTTTTTTTCCTGGGTTCTCATGAGCTGATCTGAAGTGTTGACTCCACATTAATGTGATGAGTGAAGGGGGAGAGAATCCTCAATAGACAGGCATTTTAATAGCCTTCTGGAGACAATAGCCTTTGCTCTCTTAAGAAGTGAAGCAAATATTGGAAAGTTCACTAGAAAGTAAAACCCCCTGGGAAGTGAACTAGAGTAGGGAGGCATAATGGATAAGAGGAAGAGTTTTTTTGGGAAGTCAAAGGCTCATGGTACCTTTCAAATCACAGGTAGGCTGGTAGCAGCCTATAATAATGGGCTAGCTATGGGGCAGCTAGGTGGCACAGTGAGTAGAGCACAGGCCCTGCAGACAGGAATACCTGAGTTCAAACCCGGCCTCAGACACTTGACACATTTAGTAGCTGTGTGACCTTGGGGAAGTCACTTAACCCCAATTGCCCTGCCTTCCCTCCTGCAGAAAAAAAAAATAATGGATTAGCTAGGCGGCCTTTAGGGCTCTGAGTGAACTGATTTAGGGGGACAGTATTCACTAATACAATGAAGGTGCTGGATTAATAATATAACTTAAATATTAACATACCACAGTTTAGTATCTTAATACTCGATGGTTCGAATCTAATTGTCCATGTGGACTTCATATGTTACCTTTGAGACCATTAATACTCTATATGCCTCAGTTTCTATAGTGGTGTGCAAGGATCATAGGATGGCATGTGACTCCTAATTAGATCCTTTATTCATTCTTCAGTCTTGCCAACGAAGCTCTTTAAACATGAAAAGGGATAGTTAAATTCAACAAGCATATATTAAGCACCTATTATATACAGGGCCCTGTCCTACATGCTCATTTATAAGTATTTTATCTTCTACTTCTGTGACTTTTTACCGATGCCCCCCTATAACTGGATTGCACTCCTCCACCTAAGCACTGTACAGTAACTGCCTTTCTTCAAAGCACAAGTAAGCTGCTATCTCCTTCATGAGATCATTCCTGATCCCCCCAGTTATTAAAGCTCTCTCCCTTAGGAAATTTTATTGTATTATCTTTCCCTCTCCGTGTACAGCAATTCTTTCCCTCATATGTCCCACTCCCCCCCACTCCCACAATAGAATATAAACGTCTTGAGGGCAAGGACTATTTCATTTGAATATTTATAGCACCAGCGCCTAGCACATAACAAGCCTTTAACACAGATTTGTCAGATTCAGTTCAATTAAGCAACAGCCACTGGAGGATGAATCAGAAGTTATATCTCCTTAAATATTTTGACTCATTTGCCATTTGTATAAGCTCCAGTTTTTATTTATGTTTCAATCACTGAAACTGTTTTCAGAAAGAACTGGAAGGGGGAAGGGTAGGATTAGAGACTGAAGCTTCTCCTTCTGGACAATTAGCTGGCATTGTTTATTTGAGAAATAGAATGCCCTTGGGTAATTGCATATTCCCTTATTCTTATTCACCCTGATAACATTAATTATGATTTCAGCTGCCAATATTTTGGCTGCCTCTGGTAATTAGGAGGAATTGCGTGGTAATTTTTTTTTTGTCATACCAACTGTTCATGGATTAGGAAGGATTTCTTTTCTTAATACAGTGTCATTTAAGACTTAGAGTCCAAAGTCAGTTCTTAAGGTCACATAATTTGTGATTTGGGTTTAAAAGTACATGCAGACCTTATCGTCCCCCAAAGTTCACCTCTGATGATGACCAGGGAGGAGGAAGAGGTAATGAGAGAAACTTGGAGTTGTCAAGGCTGCTTTTGGCTTTCAATTAAAAATAGAAAACAAAATCCTAGTTCCTTGGAGTTGATGATGTGAGAACAAGACTAATTAATTCTCATTTGCAAAAGCAAAAGTGGACATTAATGGGAACTATCCCAGGTCATGACGGTTGGTGGCAAAATTGAAAGTATGTTCCAACATCTCCATCCTTATTTCTTTCACTATGTGGCACAATGGAAAGAATACTGGATCTGGAGTCAGAGATCCTGGGTTCTAATCCTGCCTCTGATACCCCTTGTGAAAATTTAGGCAAAGCCACTTTGTTCCCTGGGTCTCAGTTTCCTCATCTGTAAAATTAGGGAGTTGGAGACCTTTGAGTCCCCTTCTAGCTCTAAATCAATGAATCCCCCTTGTAGATGATCCTAAGTGTTTCACAAAAAATTTCTCTCTCCTGAAATAGTTGTAGGCATCTTCTTACAGAAAGGAGGGCTCTTCCAAGCTGGCAAGCTAATATTTCCAAATATTTCTCCTACAAGATTCACAGACTATTAAATTTGGCAGGGATTTTAGAGATCCTCTGCACTAGACACCCATATTAATGCATGCTGCAAGGACTCCAGGTTTGGGTTTAGAATTAAGCCCCTGGCATCACCTCTTCATCACTGGCCCAAATCATGGGACTTATCAGGCTGCCCAGAGGCCTGGCTTCAACCACACTCTGAAAGGTTTCCTTGCTAGCTTTATGGAACTATCAGTCCCATACTGAGCCTGTGAGCACCCTGTTTGTCTCCAAATCTTGGGATTTGCAGCTCAGGCAGATTCCTCAGCTTCTTTCACACACTGAGGAAGCCTTTGACACCATGGACCCAGCGGAATGTGAGGACCCAGCCTCTCCCAGAAAGCATTGCTCCGGGCCACAGGGAGGGTTATTCCAACAAACTCTACAGCTGCCACAAGAAGAGGAGAGGCTGAAATTGGGAGGAGGAGCCAGAAGAGGCAGATTAATTCTGCAGCCTGACCTTGGCTCAGGGAAAGGGCCAAGGGAGGTCAAGTCTTGGTGACCAAAAGGAGGAGAAGTTGACAGAGTTTTGAGACTGTTGAGTTGGCCAAAATCACTCCTCTCTGGAACTGCTGATGTCCCTGCTGCGAACAAAGGGCTGGAGAGCTCAAGGAATGAGTTGGAGCTATCTCCTGCAGAGAACCCTGACTGCTAGGAACCCCTCAGATGGACAAATTGTACAGTTTGCCATACAAGGGCTAATTCTTCAAGCAAAATATCCCTTGCCCAGAAAGATGAATTGGTGCTGGAGGTTCTATGTGGGGTAGGAGTGAGAGGGTCAGAAAATAAAGCATAATTTAAAACACAATGTTTCTGATATCAAAAAAAGGTTTATTTTTGTATCTTAGCCTATCCTTTCTCTTCCCCCATTCCTCTAACATTTTCTTTCTCTATCTCTGGCTTTGTCTCTTCCTTCTCCTCTCTTCTCCTCTTTCCCTCCCTTGACATTATGTATACTTTGCATTACTCATCTGTATATAGGTTTAATTTCACTAATCTGAATACATGAATGAAAAAGATAATTATTAAGCACCTCCTCTGTGCCAAGCTCTATGCTATGTGCCAGGGATACAATTACTAAAGTGCTACAAGATCTTGACCTAAAGAAGCTTACATGCAGATAGAGGAAGATAATTCTAATAGGAGACTAGTGGTCAGGGAAGTGGACATTGAACTGGGGAGTCACTGAGACAGAGTGGCACCATGGTTTAGTTCATCACCCCCTTTCCGGTAGCAGTGGTTGTATTGCTTTGATTATTTCCCAGGGCAAGAGGTAGAAGGCAACAGAGCAGATGGTAAGATACCTAGGTAGGTCTTAGGTGCCTGGGGGATGGATGAGATGTGAAGCATAGCATGGTCTGAGCCATCACAGAGAAGTTCCTGGAGGACAGAGATTGCTTCATTTTTGCTTTTCCATTCCTGATGCCTAGAACAATGGTGCCTCGCACCTAGTAGGTGCTTTAAAAGTGTAGGTTAAATGGAGTTGCCAGGTGACATGGAAATGAATGAGTAAAGGAAACAGAATTTCAGCTCTAAGAAAGCAACTGAATATCAGGCCTATGTCATCTGAGATCTGGACGTTTGGGAGCCAGCCTTCAAATAAGGTCAAAGTCTTTGGCTGAACTGCAAATACAGGCATTGTGACTGGGGAAAAGCAGCTGCAGAGATAACGTACAGTACGGAGCGTGCACTCATTCTCTCTTTTGATAAGCACACGTACTCACAGAGCACTCCTCCTCTATCGGGCACTTCAGTTCCAAAGAGAGAGAAACGAATTATAGAGTTCATTGCTCAAGCTTGTACAGCATCAGTTTACACAAGAGAGCAAGTAATCAGTTGTGATGATGGCTTAGTATAGTGTCCCTGTCAGCAGAAGACACTGTTAGCTGACTGTGTTACGGTAAGGAAATGTCAGAGGCATGCTAGAAATGAAGGTACCCAGAGCTCTTAGGGAATTATGGGATGTTGGCTTCTTTTCAGATAACATCACCCTACTCATAAATGCAGTTTTGTTCCCAAGTGCACCAAACCTGCCTGAACCAGGAGCACTAATATCCCAGCCAGGTAGGCTGCTCCAGACAGCTGCATGCTGGGAATAGATAAACAGGGTGATCAAGAGGGAGGAAGAGATCAGAAGGGAAGAGGAGTTTTTCCCCTGGTTCCCCTCCCCCCCCAAAAGATGAATTAATAACGGTTGGGGGGAGGGGGAGCCACAAGGACCAGAAAAGTGTGTGCAAACCAACCATACAAGGCTAATCACTTGAACACATTTCCATGGCAGAGGGGGTAAGCAGAAATTTCTTATCTGAAATTGAAATCCTTCCACTAAAGGAGCACACATCTGGAACTCATTACCTGCAGCAAGCCAGTGGGCCAGCATTCAAAAGAAGGCTGGGTACAATCACAGCATTATTATAACTGGGAGCAAGCTCTGCTTTTCAAGCGGGCCAATATAATTTTTCTCATAGATAAATATTCCTGCCAAAGAGAGTTTTTTGGTCGTTATTCATAAATATACAGTATTCCAGCAAAAAGTACAGAATGTCCTCCAGTGGTTGACAAGCAAATAGTTTCATAAATAACCCTCTTGACACTTGCAAGATGTTAACATTTTTGAGGTTTTGGGTAGGGGCAGAAGACGATCTAATTGCTTGCTTCAGTTTGAGGATACAACTGGGTTTTAATTTTACCTCTCAGCAGCTGATGGAAATGTTTCTCTTGGCCAGAAATCTCTAGAGTGTTTCTTGGTTATCAGCAAGGACACCATCGACTACCCAAAAAATCCTAAACCAAAGCAGTGATGCCATTCAAATAGGACTTTGGGCAAAATCTTTGATTAGGAAGTGAACATGGAATGAAAAAGAAGAAGAAATTGATTCCTTCAATAAGAAAAGAAGGAGGAAAAAAAGGAGGAGGAGGCTTGATTAGTAAGTACTGAGTATTGCAGAGACTGCAAGCAGTCATCGAGTCCTGAGCAAAGCTCAGGAAGCTAAGACAGCCTCTAGGAATATCTCCCATTTGGATTTTGATTTCAGAAGTTTATTCTGATTTCTCTGAATTCTAGAGGTTGAACAGTTCTATGATATCTCCAAGCCCAGGGAAAGTTTACAAACTTCTGCAGTTTGGGAAATTACAGGACCAAGGATGAGTAGAGGTAGTGCTAGCCCAATAGGATAAGGACACTGAATTAAGATTCAGGAGATTTTCCCTTCTAGTCTTGGTTCTGTCATTAGCTAGCTTTGTGATCTTGGGTAAGTCACTTAATCTCTTTGTTTCCACCTATTTAAATGAGGACAACTAGATGACTTCTTAGGTCCTTTCTAGTTCTAAATCCAGCCTAAAATAGTTTGCCTGAAAATATACTATTAGAGTCAGTTCTCTGAGTTAAGGAATTGTTTAATGCTCATATATTACCTAGTCTAACAAATTAAGACATTTTCATATACTTTCATATTAGCTAGGCCCTGCCACGAAATTCAGAGAAAATGCTCTCAAATACATGGAGCAAAGGACAGGAAGCTTTGGAAGTCTGAAAAAGGGGACAGAGAAAGGAAAGTCCTCATTCAGGAGTGACATTAAATAGGTTGCAAATAATCAGGAGAAACCTTGTCCACTTGACCTAGAACTCTGATAAATACAAATTTGCTGGACCTTTACATATCTAGTATCCAATGAGTACTGACTAGAGCAATAAACATAAAAATCTATGCCTTCAGACTATACTGGGTTCACAGAAAACAGATCATGACTCCAATATTTGGAAAGGCAAAAAGTTTTGATCCAAACTTTGGCCATCTCAACCAAGGCCATTTGAATTACAATGTATTTGACAGAATCAACACAGCCTGACAACTGGATTTCTGAATCTACTTGTGAATTTCAAGGATTTTTTTCTCTGAAAAAGTAAAAGAATCTCCCCCATCTTTTGTTACCCAAATTAATTCTTATATACAAGGTCAGAAAGACTAAGATCAGCATAGTACAGTGGAAAGAGCCCTGGACCTGAAATTGGAGGAATTGGGTTTGAATCCTTCTTCTGTCACTTTCTACCTGTGTGACCTTGGGAAAGTCACTTAACTTTTCTGGGCCTTAGGTTCTTCATCCATAAAATAAAGAAGTTGTACCAGATGTACTAGATGCTTCTAAGGTCCCTTCCACCTTGATATCTTTGGCACTGTGATCCTAAGGGAGAATCATAAGATCTTATATTCTTGAGCTTGAGTCTAGAATAGCTGGAAGTCTTGAACTAAAATTCAGGGAATGTTAGTTCTATGCTGTAATGGTAATCAGGCCGGGGCTTTTTGCTGTTCTTCTCTTAAATGCCTTTAATCATTCTGGCCTTTGTTTGACTGGGGCTGGTAAAGTGGGATCTTGTCTTAGAATGTTTCTCAGCACTAAGACAATCATGAGTCATTGACTTGTATATGCTGTGATTCTGGGGATGGGGAACTTTCACACACCCAGCCTGGGTGAGGTCAGAGCCCTCAGGGCTCCGAACAGGATATAATTGAGGGGAGCTTGGTGTTTGACTTTTGGGGCTCACTCATGAAAGGAGTGTTGAGACTCTGCAAGCCATTGTAACTGCCCTCTGGCTTTGATAACGTAGACAGATACTGGTGTTTCTCTGGTAACTATGAATTGTGATTTGAATCAGACAAGGTCTGTCTGTTGACCTTTGTAATTTCAGTTTATATTTGCCTTGAAGTTCAGGGGGCTGATCTTTTCCCCTTAACTAAGTGAGTGACATATATATGTTTAATTAAACTAAGATTGTTAACCCCTTGAAGTTGCTTTCCTTAGAAAAGCAGATCAAAGAACTTGTGGTGGCAGCCCTCTGTGTGCTGGTTGTTGTTGGTCTTACACAGTCACAGTAGCTGCTAGCAAGATTGTTGCTACATACGCCTAGTCCTGCCAATCACTTATCTGGTGGTCCCAGACAAGTCAATTTCCCTTCCTGGGTCTAATTAACTTTGTCTGTAAATTGAGAGTGTTAGAATGGATAACCTTGGAGGTCTCGTCAAGTCTAGATCTATGATCCTTTGATCTCTAAAGTTTAGCTATATTTAGGTACAGGAGGCAGCAAAGTTGGCTGAAAAGGTTACACACACACACACACACACACACACATATAAACATATGTATATACACTCATACATGCTTCAAGGACTTCAATATGTCATTAGTGTGGGTATAGAATTAGGTGGCAAACTCTGGACACCTTAGTCAATGATCTTTAAGAGGTACTGTGGTCAAAAAAATTCATTATCTGGTGGCCAATCTCTTGGTGCTAAGCCTCTTTAGACTTAGTTATTCTGATCCTTGGGTAGAAAGCATATAATCCTTTCTGGGACTATATTTGAATTCTTTCCATCTGTATAGAACCTACTGCAGAATGTTCTCCATTGGCAGAGCCTCTGAGTTACCAAAGTCATCTCTGTGGTACAATGAGGCATGAGAATAAGTGGGAGGCAGAGATCATGGCTAAAGATAAAGGGGCTGTTTTAATAGGGGAGAAAAAACAGTAAATTTATGAATAAAAGCTTATATTCATACTTTATCATATGTAATTACTTGTTACCCTAGATTGCTGCTGTCAACATGTGAAAATATTGATGGAGCTGAGTCCATAGGATTTGTTTATTTTGTAATCATTGTGAAATTTAAGGTAATAGCTTTTCCTTGTAGGTTCTGGTAACTCTAGTCAAGATAAGAAATTGGATTTCAAATAATCATGTGATTAGATATTACAGCAGAAGTGTAAATAGGACATTAATGAATCTGTGAATTGCCCTTCTCTATGTAGACAATGAGCCTTTTACTACATTGATGTAGTTCTTATGTAAATTATCATGATACTACTGACATGCAAGTTGTGTATTTTAACCTTATAAAAATCCCTTAATACCTATTATTTAATTTTTAAAAATTCTATCTTCACATTACTACAAGATAAGTAGGGTAGGGATATATGAAGAACTGAGACCCAGACAGGTAAAATGACCTTTGTGGGGTCTATTTTCTTTGACCTCTAAATAAATCTGTTGACTCTTTAAGCCTTATTAATCATATGCTTGTGAGGGGAGTTGGTAACAACACAATGCCTCATGTCAGATAGTGAAATTTCCAAATTTTCTAGGCTATAGAAATAAGGTACAATAGTAATAAATGCCCTAAAGAACACCTCAGACCTTTTGTGTAATGTAAGAGATTTATGCAAAAGCTTTGTTTTAGTGACTTGTTCAGGATGGGAATTTAAAGCACAAACTTTCTCTATTTTGTGGTAATAAAGTTGGGAAAAATCCTCTTCAAAGTTTTAGATGAGACATGAGCCTGGTGGGCATTGTGCTATTTCACATAATTTTAGTGGTGAGCAACCATAATGACTACCCAGCTATTAGAAGATTGGTCAGCACATAGGGATGAGGATGGATTTCGTCAAGGACTACTGATTTGAGCAGTGGTGTCAAACTCGAATAGAAATGGAGGCTATTAATTTGTGCATCGGGATCTCTGCAAGATGTATTTTGACTTAGATTAAAAATGTAATGCTATAAATATATTGTAATGTTTTATTTATTTTGTAAAATATTTTTCAAGTACATTTTAATTGGCTTTGGGCTATACTTGACAGGTCAAAATTCCCGGGTCTGACACATTTGGATTGGAGTGACACCTACAGAAGTTGGTGAGAGCGCCATTGAAAGGACACTTCAGACTGCTGTATACTCACTGAGAGGGACTAAGACACTGAACAAGGTGTTCCAGAGGGACACTCTGTGTGGACCCTACCTTTGGCTAACGAGACTTAAGATCACAGGGTCATAGATTTAGAACTGGAAAGAACATTAGAAGTAATATGGTGGAGTCCCTTAATTTTATATATGATGGAACTGAGGCCCATAGAGGCAAGTGATTTGCCCAAGGTCACAAAGGTTGTATGTGGCAGAGTCAGGATTCAAACCCAGTTTCTCTCACTCCAAATTCAATATTATTTTCACTGTACCACGCTGCCTAAGTTCCTAGAAAGAAACCTGGGAAAGAAGACACTTGGAGATTATTTATTAAATTTCTTACCTGACACATGCAATTGTTACTTTTTCAAAATAGTGATCTTACCTTGAAAGAAGACGTTATTGAAGATTTGATAGGATTGTGTAAGGGAGAGACATCTTCCCCGTCTGTCGGCAACCCATTGTTACCAGGGGCGTAAGAGCACTTTGAGCTAACATGCTACAGGTCGTAAAGGACTTTGTTCAGAGTACAAAGTTTGTCTTCTTGGGGAGAAAATATTTGAACTCTAGTTTAGAGCATCCTGCAGAAATATTGCAGAGATGGCAAGTACCTGATACAGAGGAGCAGAGAGGTACTTACTAGAGAACTCAGATTTGATGCTTTGCTTACCAGTGTCATGGAGGTCGGACCAAGCTGAGAATGTAGTCAGGTCCCTTCTGATGGGACATGTGATCTGGTTCCTTGATAAGGGACATGCATAACCAGCAGCTCCTAGTAGCTCCCATGCTTCTCCTTTTACTAAAGGCTTGTTTCAAAGATGATTGATAACCAAGCCAGGAATAGAGAACTTGCCCTCTCAGTAGGCTATTCCCTTTCACATTGTGATTTTCCTCATCACAGTTTTGATATATTTCAGGTTGGAATAAGAAATTAAATAGAGTGGTGGGGGGCTAGGTGGTGCTTTTTTCTACAGCTCTATCATTAATTTATTAACACATTAAAACACTTTGGGGGCAGCTAGGTGGCACAGTGAGTAGAGCACTGGCCCTGGAGTCAGGAGGACCTGAGTTCAGATCCAGCCTCAGACTTGGCACACTTACTAGCTGTGTGACTTTGGGCAAGTCACTTAACCCCAATTGCCCTGCCTTCATCCCTCCAAAAAAGAAGTTAAATGGGAATTCTTTAGGAGTATTGCGGAAGACACAGACAACATACAAAGGCTAGTGGATGACACAAAAAAGTTCAGAAACTCAGAAATGCATAAAATTATATATAGTATTATATGATATCAACATATTTTATCTTTTAATACCATAAAAGTTCAGATTTCTGTTCTGGTACGATGGGAGGGCCAAAAACTTTCATGTATATTTTCCAAATCGTGGGGATGCTGAGCCCTTAGGCCCCTCTAAACCCTGGCCCATGCCAGGCCCTGGATGGCTGGGAGATGCAGACCATTTGAGGTGCTCACGCTGGCAGGTCTGAGTGCTGAAATGGAAATATTTGCTCAGCAGTACAATACAATGTCTTTATTTCTTGGAAGTGTAATGGGAATGATGATTATTGTTTCATGTTGTAAGTATTTATTAATGTTCAATTATGAGTCTGGTGTTTTAAGCATTTGTGTGTGCATGCATGCGTGTGTGTACGTGTGTGTGTGTGCGCGCGCGTGTGTGCGTGTGTGTGTGTGTGTGTGTGTGTGTGTGTGTGTGTATGTGGGTGGTGGAGGGAGTAAAGAATTGTCCTAGACCTGATATCTACTTTGTATCTTGTGTGCTTTTTTCTAGAAGGACCCCCTACCTTTTAGGAAAGACCCTTAACATGAGTCATAACTACATTTTATTTAAGAGATTTTCTCTAGATCTTTGGGGTGGGGGCATAAAGATACACGGAGTTGGAGAAAATCCTGGTCCCCTCTTTTTGGTGACAGGGATCCCAGAACTGAGCTTGGTCCATGCAAGTTCAGACTTGGGGCCCTTTTGTGGGAAGAATAGCCACTCCCCAAGAGTATAGGTAATATCTTACTAATGGGATGGCCCACTGTCATTGTACTTAAATGTTTGAAGGTAACAGATTATTTTTCATGGGTACAACAGCACAGAAGACAATCTATTAAGTGCCTAATAATATTCTAAGACTAGTGTGAGAAGGTTTCCAGCTTTGTGCAGAGCCTAGAGAAAGTTCTTCAGAGATCAGTGATTAAAGAAAAAAATTCTTCATATATTACAATGGACCAAGCTAGGCTGGTTCAGGTGCTCAGAGGGACCTTATATGATGAATTATTATTGTGGCAGCTACAGCTGCTTGAGCAGTGAGAATAGCACCCCCAACTACTCGCAATAGATCAAGCTCATCAGGGAGGAGAGGCCAGGTGAACAAACTGAGCAGGTGGAGTCTCCAAAAGCCAGTCAAATAGATCCCTCGAGTCAGGAGGACCTGAGTTCAAGTCTGACCTCAGATATTTACTAGCTTTGTGATCTTGGGCAAGTCACTTAACCCTGATTCACCCCCCCCCCCAAAAGTCAGCTAAGTAGGCCCCTTAGTGACCTACTCGAGTGTTGGGCAACTAAGAGAACTAAGGAGTTCAAGTTCCAGAGGCAAAGAGTCAGCTCCAGCTCTCCAGGCACATAACGAAAGAGTATATGCGGAGAGGCCAGCCAGCCTTTAATTATCTTTATGGTCAAGGTGAACCTAAGTATCCTAAATATATACAAGACTAGATTCCATCTTTGGTGCTGTAGAAGGGCTGATTATATTCCAATGTCACAAAATGGTGATGGGAGCTACCTCATGGCCCTAAAATGTTGAACTCTGTCCTACTAACTTTCCTGAACCCATTCCATCAGGACTCAAGATCACATGTAGCAGTGATGACAAAGACTATACAGGAGAAGGTAGACAGCATCCTACCATGAGAGATGGGCAGCTAGGTGGCGCAGTCAGGAAGACTAATCTTCCTGAATTCAAACCTGGCCTCAGATACTTAGTAGCTGTGTGACCCTGGGCAAGTCACTTCACCCTGTGTGCCTCATCTATAACAATGAACTGGAGAAGGAAATGGCAAACAACTCCAGTATCTTTGCCAAGAAAACCCACAAAGAGTGGCACCACAAAGAGTTAGACATGACTGAAAGATAACTGACCAACAGCAACAAACCATGACAGACAGTGTGATACCAGGTAATACTTACATTTAGGTAATTTTATAAGAACATCTCGAAGCACATTCCTTTACAGCTCCTGTTAAGACTTGGATTTTGGAGCCTTCGTAACTCTTTCGTTACTGTGCCTGGAGTGCTGGAGCTGACCCCTTGTCTCTGGAACTTGAACTTCCTTAGGTCTAGAGCAGTAGGAGGGAGGATCTGAACAGCAGTCCAAAAGGCAGCCGTTAAGGCTCAAATTTGTCTTTCCTGGGAATCTCCTCCTTACTAGTCTTAGCTGCCCAACACTTGAGTAGGTCACTCAGGGGCCTACTTAGACCATGCCGGAATTCAGGGTTATAGCCCATCACATCTGGAGTTTTCAAGGGAGGTGGCAGATGCAGTGAAGAGGCATTAATTACAGCATCCCTGGTGTGACTAGACCCTAGCAGTATTTCTTGAGATTCTGTGTTGTTTGAGATGGAATCAACCCTCTTCCGAGAACTCAGCACTGCATGAGGATGCAAGGGTTTAACATCTGAGTACCACGACTATCCTTGCTGTGGCTTCTTATGCAGAACTTTAGAGGTTAGACAGCAGGGTTGGCAGGGAGAGGCAGCTCGATATAGTACATAGTTACAGTTGGACTTGGAGCCAGGAAGGCCTGAGTTGGAATCTTGCCTCACAGTGTGTGATCAAGGCAGATCACTTGACTTTCCTCAGACTGTTTCCTCACCTGTAAAATGGTGATGATAGCATCTCCCTCAGGGGGTTGTTGTGAGGATTAAATGAGTTCTTTTAAAACCTTAAAATACTGTATATGTTAACTATAACTATTCTTAAGAACCAAAGATGTGTTTTGCAAACCAGCATCTCTAGGCTGTTCTCTCAATCACTAGCCTTGTGGGTGGACACTGAGAGATTTGAGTTTGGAGACTCCTCAGTGTCCAAGGAATAGAACTGCCTAAGGAGAAAAAACTCAGGGCTAGACTTGGCATGATACCACCTCATGAGGAGCAGTAGAATATAAGTTCCTTGAACAAAGAGACGGTCTCAGTTTTGTACTCCAGTTTCTAGCACCATGACTGGAATATAAGGATTTGAGAAATGCTTGTAGATTGAGGCAGAAAATGATGCTCTGCTTTATTCCTCTCTGTAACTCTTAACACTTCAGGAATAGTCTCAGGACAATGCCTTCTTTGAAATGGAGGACCTAGACTAGAGAGTCATTTGAAAGTGCTTTCAGTACTTTGACTGTGTCTGGTCCCTGAGAGGTAGCTCAGCAGTGGAGAGTGCTGAACTGGGAGTCAGAAAGAGCTGAGTTTGAATCCTACCACTCACCCTTACTAGCTGTGTGACTCTGGGCAAGTCATTTAACCTCTCTAAGCCTCAGTTTCCCCATCTACAAAATGGGGATAATAATACCTTCCTCACAAGGTGGTTTTGAGGGTTATGTGAGATATATAATGTATGTGAGTGGTTTGTAAATCTTAAAGCACTACAAAGATGCAGACAATTAATTTCATTAGATTGTAAGCTTTTTGAGGGCAAGGACTGTCTTTTGCCTCTTTCTGTACCCCCAGCACTTAGCACAGTGTCTGGCACATAGTGTGCACTTAACAAATGTTTATCGAATGAATGAATGAGTCCTTATGCCTCGCCCACAGTGGCAGCTTGGCAAAAGTCTGGGAAAATTAGGATGCTTGTAGACTGTCAAACCCTGAATAAAAGAAATAAAGTGAGTGGGAACAGCAGGTCACAAGTTCAAGTTACAGTGGATTGCCTGCTGGGCAATCGTCAGTGTTTTGTATTGGTCATTTGAGATGGGAACTCTCGGATCCCCATGGCAGAAGAAAAAGAGAAGGCTTTTCTGTGCTCACGGGGCTGAACCAATTTGAACACACGCCACAAGGCGTTTCTGAGGCACCTGCCACTTTTCAGCAGTTGGTGGAGAAAGTGGGAGGTAACAGGAGCTACTGAGAAGTGTTGGTCTGTTTGAATGATCTCACTATGTTCGGGAAGATGTTGGAAGAACATCAGGAGAGACAACCGAAGGGGTCAGAACAGTGGGAGGCTGTTGACCCAGAGCAGAGTGGGTTTTGCTGAACATCTGTTAAATGTGCGGCTCAGGGAGTAGCTTAGCAGGGAGGAAGGATTGACCCTGGAAAAATAGGCATGCTCATTACCTGGCCACTGTACTAACACAGTACATAGTACTGTCACCACAGAATTATGGTGAACTGGACACCTTGCTGGGGTTTGGCAGTTATCAGCAGAGATTTGTTCAACAACAACAACCACCACCCAAAATGCTGTTATTACAAAGCTTCTCAAGTCAATCACCTGTGGATACGCTGATGTGCAAAATCACAAACAAGACAAGTTCAAAACTAGCATCTCCGGCAGATGGAACAGCCTGGACTTGATCCCTTAGCATCCTTTGGAGACGGCCGAGCTGACTACATCACTGTCCTAGTAAAAATCTTCAAGGAATCAATCAACAAGAATTAATTGCCCACACACCTGTTCTGTGTGTGTCTGCTCTCCCTCCTCACATTCACCTCTTGGCTTCCCTGCCCTCCTTTCAGAAGACAGCTCAAATTTCACCTTCTTCCAGAGGCCTTTCTCAGCCTCTCGCCTCTCACCCCTCCATTTAGTGTCTTTCCATTGAGATTACCTCCCATTTATACTGCATATATCTTGTACATACATAGGAATTTGCCTGTTGATGCCTCTAGTAGAACATAGGCTTACTGAGGGCAGGTACTGTTTTTGTCTTTCATTGTATCTCCATTGTGCACAGTGCATGGTACTGTACTAACACAGTACATAGTACTATGCCATGTACCGTGATACACACATAGTCTGGTACATTGTTGTGGTTTTCAGTCAAGTCTGACTCTTCATGACCCATTTTGGGGTTTTATTGGCAAAGATACTGGAGTGATTTGCCATTTCCTTCTCCAGCAATTTGTTACAGATGAGGAAACTGAGGTAAACAGGGTTAAGTGACTTTCCTAGGACACGTAGGTAGTAAGTGAGGCCACATTTGAGCTCAGGTCTTCCTGACTCCAGGCCTGCACCACCTTGCTGCTCCTGTAACCTGTTACATTGTTCACCCTCGATAAATGCTTATCGACTCACTCTATATGTAAAGGTGAGCTTTAAGTATGAAAAGCTTTGCCCGGCTGTATGGCAGTTAGGTCCCATTTGGTATGGATAACAGACTTGCACTATTTGAATTCATAGGGCATGTTTCCATTGGTCTAGAACCAATGACCATATTTTATATAATTGTAACTTTGAATAGTGTGAATTCAAATAATGTAATGACTTCACAGGATTTATTATTTGTACTAATTGAGACCTAATTGTATCCATATTAAGGATTAGGAGTATGGCTAGTCAGGGAGAAGACAATCTTTCTCACTGGGGTTACCATTGCCTCAGGGCTTCTTTACTAACATATTAATCTTCTCAAGGTAGTAGATGAGGGACTGAGGAACTCAGGAACCTAGAATCCATGGCAGTTTGTTGAAACAGTGGCCCATCAGTGGATGATGGCTAGGTATAGTCAGATGCATGAATTGTCTTTCCATGTGTGCACCTTGGCCATGTGTTTTCCCTACCCTTCCATAGATGCACCCTAATCATGCGTGTTCCTTATTTGTGTGCTTCTTTGCATGTGTACACTATTTCTAGAGATGGTGTATGGATTTGTGGGTGTGTGCCCCAGATTTTTGGGTGAAACATTGTGTTGCCACTTTTCTTACTATACTGTATCATCAAATACCATTGCTTTGGGAAAGAATTGTGTCCTCTGGATGACTAATAAAAAGGCAAATGCATTGGTAGGGGTATGGTTTTGAATAGATGAAAATCCAAAGAGTACTTTGAACCTAGGGAAGCCCTGTCCACATGATCCGCTTTGAAAGTCGAAGGGTACCTCCAGGTGCTACTGACATTTCCCAATTTCTTTGGATAAAACAATTCTACAATCTATCTCTCACCTATCTTTCCAGTTTTATTTTGTTTCACCATCCTTCACATACTCTCCATTCAAGTTGCCCTGCTAGCTCTTCCTGCACATGAGATTTCATCTCCCTCCTATATGCTTTTGCAGACATGCTTTACCAGGTTTAGAATACATATTCTCTTGACCTCTATTTCCTAAAATTCTTAGTTCACTTCAAGGCTCAGCTTAGGTGTCTTATAATTTCTTTAAAAGGTTATTTTTAAAATTTATTTATTATATTTATTATAATTCACAAGTTTTATTATCTCTCCCTCCTACCCAGTACAACATCCCTCCCCCCACCCTCCGCCCCCAACCCCAAACAAAACTCTGATAATAGAAAACACACAGAGCAGGCAGAAACAAATGCCTACATTGGCCAGGTCCAAATATGCATGTCTCATTCTCTTTTTTAAGTCTATCTCAGGGGCCATATCCTACAGGCCTTTCTTGATCTTCCCCATTATTCTTGTTCTCTCTCTTCTGAAATTATTTCTACTGCTTTGTATACACTTCATACTTACAAGTCTGTTTTTGATCTCCCTGTCCCCCCTCCCCCCCAGTAGAATGAAGGCTTTTCAAGGACAGGAACTGTTTTGTTTTTGTCTTTGTATCTCCACCACCTTGAATACAGCAAGAGCCTAATAAATGTTTGCTGAACTGAATTTATAGGATTGAAGAGGCCACTATCCCAAAGACCTGGTTAGCTAACTGCCTCATAAGTGTGTGAGTTGATTCAAGTTCTGTCAGTCCAAGTAAGTCCCTTTGTACATGGCACTGGGCCACATACTAAGAAAGGAGGAAGTTAAGAAATAAGCAATGGCTATGTGGCCCAGAGTCCAGGAACAGGTCAGACATTCAGTTCCAGCATCTCCAGAGTGTGGAGGAATAACCGAGGAAGGAATGCCAGACCAAAAGGAAGCCTATAACCCAACTGAGCTTTCTAGTTGATAGATAGGGGCAGAATCCAACTACAGTGTACTCTTGATCAGACCTAACCCAAGGCCAGGAACTTGCAGAAATCTGGGGGGTGGGGGATGGGGATGGAGCGGGTAGCAATGAGACTCTTCCTTGGATCAGACCACTCTGAGAGCACTGAAAGTTTGCAGGTCCCCAGCCTGTCCCTGAGATCCCGGAATAACACAACATTCAATATTCCAAGAAAGAAGCAATAGGACTAACACATAGCTTCTTTCCAGAAATTTGAGAGAGCCTAGCTCTAATATCTAGTCCTGGAAGAATGAGTAAATTTAAAAATAAAGAACCCCAAAGGAGTGACCCAGAAGAAAATGACTCCAAAACATCTACAAGCAAAGCATCATAGAAAAACACAACTTGGGCACAAGCTCAACTAGAAGAGATGAAGTAAGGGTTAGAAATATGGCTATCAAACATATGCACATATGTTTATGTGTATATATGTATGTATGCTTGTGCATATGTATACACACACACCGACACTCTTATGTGTGTGTATGTGTGTGTAAAAGTATGTGTATGTATATAAAAAGTTTATGGACCCCTACATTAAGAGTCTTATTCTAGCGTCTTGCCCTACTTTTACTGTTTCCTTGACGTTAGTCTCGATTCCTCAATCACACTATGAGCTCCCCTAGGACAGGGCTGTCTCTTTCTCCCATTTTCTGTTTTTTTTCCATGGTGTCAACAACGTAGGGGAAAGGTGTACAGTGAAAAAGAATAATTTTGAACACTGGGTGACAAATGGGAAGATAGATGTACCTATTATAGGTGGGGTACATAGCACAAGCTACAAGCAACAAAGATCAGGAAGCTTAGGATCCCGTGACAAGAGGGATTGGGGGCTAGGGTCAGCCTGGACTCTTGTCAAGTGGAGAATAGCTACCGTATTCTGGGAGAATGGATTATAGATGTCAGAAAAGTATGTGATTTATGTGGAACAGGAGATACAGAATCCACTAATTCCTTTCCCTGCCCCCACCCCCAAACACACATCCAAGACAGTAGTGTGGTGCTGCGGGAGAGGGGTTCTCTGATTCAGTCAGCCAGAAAATAAGGGGCATCTATAGGAGGGCAACCAGGCTAATAAAGGACCTTAAGTCCATGCCATATGAGGATCAGTAGAGGGAACTGTGGCTTCGTACCCTGGAGAGGGGTCAGGGGTGGAAGGGTGGGGCATAATAGCTGCATTTAAGTACTTGAAAGGCAGTCAAGTGGAAAAGTGATTAGACTTCTTTTGTTTGGTTCCAAAAGCAGTGGGTGGAAGTTTCAAAGAGGCATATTTAGGTTTATTATGTTGTGAGTTTGCTCTTTGGACCATTATCCAAGGGCCAGGCTCTCTACTTCTTCCCCATAGGGTTCTAAGGGGTTCCCTGAGGGGTGGGAGCATCTTTCTCTAATGCTGTCAACTCAAAACCTCAAAACCAGTTATCTTCCCTCCCTACTCTGTTAGCCACCAGTATATAATCATAAATCAGATTTTACAAAGGGATATTTACTCTAAAGATATAGCAAGAGCAGAAATACTAACTCCCACCCCCACTCCCACTCCCCACCAGTTCCTTGGGGGGCATACTCTCCCCTTTACCACTTTGGTCTCTGATGACCCTGTACTCTGACTTAAGTCATTTATGACATTGGTTCTACCAAAGTCACATCCAAAAGCAGGCAGTATCACAGCCTGCTGAGTCCTTGTCTCAGTTACTGCTGGCTTGGGTCCCAAAAGGTCACTCCCAAAGGTCATGCCTTTCTTAATGTATCAATGTTGGGCTGGTTGTAAAACTTAGATGCCTAGACACTGAGACTCCAGGATACTCAAGGGTCTCCTGACCTTTTGAAACCTGCTGAGTCAGAGCCTCAAGATTAATATTCATCCAAAACAGAAAAGAGAATGCATTGAGGCAAAAGCTCTAAGACCTATTTTCACAGGGCCACAGGTTAGTCTTAGAGGTGAGAAAGCCCAGTGCCTCTTCTGTTAACGTCATATTTTCTCACAGATGCATTTAGCAAAGGAGTCAAACCAAGAGAAAACAGATGAAGAGAATGGAAAGGCTCTATTCGGATAGTCCTTTTCGAATATCTCCCCAGCCAATCAAAGAGCCTCCTTTTCAACCCAGATGTCTATGTATACTAAAACATCTCCTGAAGGTATTTCCATTACATGTCTTCACAACTATCCCAGAAGCAGGCTACCTAGTCTACCTAGGGAAACATATCAAAGGTTCTCTGCACATGGACCAGTCTGACACAGATATAAAGAAAAACTTCCTAACAGAGCTATTCCAAAGGGGAGTAGGTGGTAGCAGGTTCTCCCTCACCAGAGACCTTCATTGTAGTAGGGATTCTTTTTTGAGTGTGGTCTGAGATGGATGGTTACTGAGGTTCTTTTCCAATTCTGAAATTCTGTGATTGTGTGATCCTGTAATTCTGCATTAGATACCTTGATGAGTTACATGCAGTGACTGAGCTGTGCCTTAAGAACTCTGATCTGTGTGCGCCTTCCACTTAACTATGAAATGCCTGGCCACCAGACTGGGTCTGGTGGGGTCCGCCATGCCCAGATTGGGAAAAGTTGTCGTTCGGTTCTATCTAACTCTGTTCCAGAGACCCTCCGACTGAAGTCAAGGGGAGATAGGAGTGCTTTATTCCCCCAAAGGCTTTTACACTTTCAGATCCCTCATGGTAAGATCTTTCAACAATAACCTTAGAGCCCTTTGCCAGTATGAAAGATCGCCAAAACTATGTGGACCCTGAATTGGAGACAAGAAAAATAGCTAGAGATAATGAAATGGACCTTCCCACTCCACCATCCACCCCTGCCAAAGCTAGGAGAGGGGGACTGTAGCCCTCAGCTGGTGTTGCTGACGTGAAATTGGATGTTGTTTCACACAAACAAGGGAACACCCCTCCCCACCCCACAGATTACAGCCTGCCCAATGCTTAGCTCAGTATCTGGCACACAACCGGTGCTTAATAAAGTTTACAGACTGATTAGCTAGCTACCTTGCTGAGGTGTTACTGATTTTATTGATCTAAATTCATTCTCTCTGTTCAGCATCTCCAATGTTAGATGGTACTTTTAGGCATTTTTTTTGGGGGGGGGGAAGGTGGGAAATGAGGTTATAGGATCATAGATTTAGAGTTAAAAGAGACCTCAGAGACCTTCTAGTCAAACCCCTTACTTTACAATTGAGGAAACTGTAACAGAAGGAGATTAAATGACTTCCAACATTACATAGATAGTGGCAGGATTTGAACCTAGGTTTCTTGGCATGAGAATCATTGTTCTTTCTACTGCACCATGTTTAAGAAAGCAATTAGGTTTACTAGAAGCTTACTAATCAGTAGCTATGAAAGACCCCCTTAATGATTTTGAACACCTAGGCCAAGAGAAAACTGTGGATCTGGTATGGAACAGCTTCTACTGGTCCCAAATCCCAGCTGCTGCATATGAGAAGTGTGAGACTTGAGCAGGTGTGTTCAAAGGAAAGTACGGCCAGCCCCATCTGCTTACTTGGAGAGCAAAAGCAGTAACAAACCTTCAGAGTGGTTTTCCAAAGACTTCTTGTCTTTGGCTTTTATGGGAAGAAATATTTCTCTGTCTATAGGTTCCCTGCCAGGGTTCACTTCAGTTAGGGTTAGAATTTTGAGAGCAATTAACTAAAAGAAATTTTTGTCCAGAAAGGAATTAGGAAATCTGAAAGTATCCACAAGGAGAACCATAGGCAGAATGCTTCAGGGACATCCTAATAAATAAATTGGGGACACTAACTGAGGCCCAAGTAGAAGATCTCCAAGCATCCAGCAAGTGACATTTATAGTAGCGCTTACAATGTCATCAAGAAGGACACCAGAGGATTGTCCCGTATGTGTTGATGTTTGGATGAATTTCCCATTGATGCTTAGGGGATTGAAGACCATAGACCATTTAGAGAGAGCAGCTGAGAGAGGCTTATTGCCTATGTTGCTATGTTGGTCTCAGGCCAGAGAAACAAGTAGAGGTATGAAGCTCATTTGGTACTACAAACAACAGATTAAGAAATCTAGGGGTGAGAGAGAGAGAGAGAGACAGAGAGAGAGAGAGACAGAGAGATAGAGACAGAGACAGAGACATACACAGAGAGAGACACACATACAGAGAGAGAGAGAGAGAGAGAGAGAGAGAAAGAGAGAGAGAGAGAGAAAGAAAGAAAGAGAGAAAGTGAGAGACAGAGACAGAGAGAGAGAGGAAGGAAGGCAGGGAGATAGAAAGTTTGGTTTTTCTGGAGAACAAAAGATATAGGAACAGCAGAGAGTGAAACCATGCCAGGAAGTAGACAAACTAAATGGTTGACTAGCTGTCTACAAAATAGCACTGGAGAAAGGCTGGGGCCCTACAAAGACAACCTGTACATTTATGTAAATTACCGCTCCCTTTCCCATGGGACAGTTTGTAGCACTAGCATGAAAACAGGAGAGTAAGAAGGATTTGGGTCTCACAAATACCCCATCTCCCAGTTGTAGCCAGGCTCCTAAGGAGAACCTATGTGAACATAAGTGAGGCCAAGTTTCTGATGAAGAGGAAACTGAGTTAGGCCATAGCATTAGGGAACATGGAATGCCACTAGAGCTCTCTCAGACAATGGGAGAACTCTGCCTGGGTAGAAAGAAGAAACTTACAGACACAGCCACTTTTCTTCATCTTTCTCACTAGCTACAGGTCTCAGGGGAGAGAGCGATACTGGACAAGAGCACAGCTCTTGAGTGAAGGACTCAAGAAGATTTACCATCTGTGTGAACTTGGGTAGGTCCCTTAACCAACCTAGCTTTCACTATCCTTACCTGTAAGATGAAGGAGTGAACCATCTTAGAGGTCCAAATTAGAGGGTGGCCTCTTATTTTTCTGCCTGTTCTAGATCTGTGATCCCATAGTGTCTGCCTGTCTAGGAACAGGAGAGACTCCTGATCACCATCCTCATCCATCAATGGGTTCAGAACTTGAGCAACTAACTAGCTAGTGTGTCAGAAGATAGCTCATTCCTAACAGAGGATAGGACAGCATTCAGAAGCAGCAGTAAGCCACAATAGATGTGGCAGACTATTAGGCCAGTGGCTAGGTTGACATAGAATGCTCCAGGGTAAGGAATGAGGATGTCACACATATGGGCGACATTGATATCTGAGGGCACAGAGCAACATCACACATCTTGAGGAGGATGCCACCCAGATAATAGAGCACTTATATGGTCTTCTGTGAAAGGTAGTGTCCTTTTGACCCTTGGACCTTTGGTAGGACCAGCATTAGAGTTAGGGAGTCATCCTGGCTATGTAAACCTGGTTAAGTCACTTAACTTCTCAAACCTCCAGGAAACTTGAGGGAATTGAAGTTACAGAGCAGTGACCAATCTGCATTCAGTGGAAAGAATTTCTACACTGGAATCTCCACACACAGATGAAATTACAAGTCTGGATGCAAAACCCTTAAAGTCTCCATGTATGTAATTTACTTCACTCATACATTATAAATTACTACTCGCATTATGTTATAAGTATATTACACTCTCCTTCCCACTCTTGACAATGGTTGTGCCACCGTAGAGAGACATATGACCTGGGGTCCCACTGTTTCAATGGGGGCTACCTTTCTATTTCAGGAATTCCCCAGCTACATTGCATCACTTTCCTCTCTACTTTCTAGCCATCTCCTCTTCGATCTTGATAATTGCTTCACTTCCCTTTCCTCACCCACTGTTTCAATTCTGGAACCATGAGCCACCACCAAATCAACTGTGCCATTGTTCTTGGATGGGGTGTGTTAATTTCTTCTTCCATGGTTTCATTCATCACCCCTGTAACATTCAGACCAAAGAGTCCCTCCCTGGTCACTATCCTCATTGGTTAGATTTCTCCGCCATTATAACATAAGCTCCTTGAAAGTAGGGAACTGCCTTTGTCTTATATTTGTATCCCCAGTCCTTGGTATGGTATTTGGCAAATGTACTTCATGTAATTTGTAGGGATGACACATACATTTTTATTGCCCTGATATATCTGTATCATGGCATTAAAGATTTTGTAGATCTTCTTACCACATTGGGTACCCTTGCCTTTTGCTGATGGAAAAAAAGAAGTTCCCACTACTCTGCGAGGCATCTGCTCCCCTAGAAGGTTAAGAATGAATGCGACAGACAGACTTTAACCTTTGGAAGAGCTTTATTTCAACTCTCCTTCTTTCAGATCATTTATCTGGCTCATCATCTCCCCTCCCTCCTCCCCAGGGGCTGATTTCCACAGCAAAACTTCCAACCCCTAACTCCGTGGGTGGGGAAAATGTACCTGTTTTTATACACCCAAGTTAATGACTTCTCTCTCTAGTGCCAGCTGTGGTTTGCTTCTCCCTCCTCCTTTTGCTTTCCAGGCCAGATATATTCTTGGTTTGTTTCCCTTGTTGAACCTCTACAACTCCTTTTTATTTTCCAAAGTTATTTTTAGTAACTCAGCTCTACTCTGAAGGAAATAGTTCACATCTCTGTGCCCAGGGCTTTTTTAGCTTCTTTTAATATGAGAGGATAGCACATATCAACAATTCTTTTAGCCACCATGTCATTTTCCCAAGAGGCCCAGAGAAGAACAAAATGTCTCCGTCAGATGAATTTTGGATGTTAGTCTCTCACTGTCACATACTGTACATCACCATCCAGAGTAAAGGATGGGAACTTGGCTCTTTGTAACTTCTTTCTTTGGGGTGAGACAGTCATGTGCATATATCCAGCTAAGGTAGCAGCCCACATTCATTCCTTACTAGCTCATCCCTACTCTGGTAGGGAAATGTACTATTTTTACTTATTACATATGTTTTGGTCAGTGGTTCATAGGGTTGAGATATTGGAATTGAGATATTGGCATCTAGCTCTGGTTCCAATTCTTTTCAGACTGTTAGCTATCTTCAGACCTAGCAGCACATGCCTGAAGGTTGAGCACCTGCCATTTGACTTGTGACCTGGTTTTTGATGACTCTTATCCAGTGTTGGGCAGCAGTGGATAGAGTGTTTGGCCTGGAAGCAGGAAGACCTGAGTTCAAATATGACCCCAGACACTTAAAATTGTGTGGTCTGGGCAAATCACTTAACCCTGTTTGCCTCAGTTTCCTCATCTGGAAAATGAGCTGGAAAAGGAAATGGCAAACCACTCCAGTATCTTTGCCAAGAATACCCCAAATGGGGTCATGAAGAGTCAGACATGAGTAAAAATGACTCAACAACAACAACAGAGTTGTGCTAGTAAATGTTTAACAACCAGCTCTCTGAAAACAGATGAAACATTTTAAAGTTTAATCTGCATTATTAGCATTTTCTTCATCATGTTTTAAAATTTAGGCAACCAACAAAATAATAAATCAAGCCCTTCTGATTTCCAGGGTATAAATGCTCTCAGTGAAAATGTAACAATTGGTTCTTGTGAGCCAGTCCAAACTAGCTCCAGCACATCCCTGCTCTTATCCTATGTTGTAACCTGAGGAAGGGATCTAGGACTGACAGGGTTAACAAGAAGTACTGTAGAGGAATTGGAAGAGCTCTGCCACCCTGACAGGGACATCTCCAGAGAGCAGGAGGGATCTAGGCAGTTAGGAAAGAGGAATCATGGTTACAGTGGAAAGACTGGAGTTAGTGGGAGAAAACTGGGTTCAAATCCAGTTTTTGCCACTTACTATCTGTCTAACCTTGGGCAAGTCACTTTCGCTCTTCTGGCTTCAATTATCTCATCAATAAAATGATGGGCCCTAGAGTAAATGACTTCTAAAGTGCCTTCCCGCTCAAATTTGTGATTGTGTGTAATGCTGTGACCCTGTGAGACCTGTGTCAGGCAGATCAAACTGGTAGGAGAGGACACATGCACAGAAAGAGAAAGAGAGATATAGGGGAGGGGAGAGACATTTAGAGAGACAGACAGAGACAGAGCAGACAGAGACACAGACAGACAGAGAGAGGAGAGACATAGAGACATACAGAGAGACAGAGGAGAGAGAAAGAGTGAAAGAAAGAAGAAAGACAGAGAAAGAGAGAGACAGAGAGTGAAAGAGGTAGAGGGAAAAAAGAGACAAAGAGAGAGAGAGATCCTAAAACTATGACAGATAGTTTATATTCTATTGGGGGAAGCAACATGCAGATGGATGAATCAATATACGATGTATACGATGTAACTCGGGGGTGATGGGTGGAACACCATCAGTTGGGAGAGTCAGGAAGGCCTTGTATGGGAAGGCTCACTTGAACTGAACCCAGAAGCAAGCAAGGGTTTTGAAGAGGTGGACACAAGGAGAGAGGGCATCCCAGGCAGGATGCGCAAGGTATGCAAAAGAATAGAAGGAGAAGAAATGTCATCTCATGGTGGGAGGAGAGCACATAAGCTCATTTGAAGCAGAGTCTGTGAAATAAAGTATGGGAAGATGGGTTGGAGGCTTTTAGTGTCAAACAGAGGGTGTTACATTTTATCTTAAAGACAATAGGGAGCCATTGAAGCTTCTTGAACAGAGGAGTGACATGGCTGGATTTGTGCCTTAAGGATATCAGCTGTGTGCTGCCATCAAGCTTACAGAGGCAAAAGACTAGAGGGACACCAAGGTGGTAGGCTTTAGAGAGGCCAATTAAGAGATTATTTTAATTGTCTAGGAGAGATGTGATAAAGAGTCTGGACTAGGATGGTGGCTATGTGAGTGAGTGGAAAGGAGAAGGTAGATACAAGAAATGTTGTAAAGACAGAGCTGAAAAAGACTTGGTGACTTATTTTTTTCCTTTTTGAAAATAGTGTTTTATTTTTCCCAATTACACATAAAGACAATTTTTAACATTCATTTTTTATATAGAATTTTGAATTCCACATTTTCTCTCTTCCTCTCCCCTCTTCCTAAGATGGCAAGCAAGCTGATATAGGTATATATGTTTGGCAACTTATTGAAGACAGTGGGTGAAGAAGAACAGAGTCAACAATGATTCGAGTCATTAACCTGGATCCCTGGAAGCCTGGTTGTCCTCCCATTAGAAATAGGGATGAGTTTGGTAAGTGTGGGATGGGGAGAAATAGAAGAAGTTTTATTTTGTTCACACTGAGCTTGATTTGGCCATAGGGCATACAGCTGGAAATGTACAATGAACACTTCCTGATGCAGTACTGGAGCTCAAGAGAGGGACTAGGGCTGTCTATGCGGCTCTGGGAGCATTTGGGAAAAGAGATGGTAAGTGATTTCATGGGAGCAGATGAAATCATCCAGGAAGAGGATCTAAAGAGAGAGAAGAGAGCCCAGGTCAGAGCCTTGAGGGGGTCACCCCCACCTCCCCAGTTAGGGGACAGTCATGGATGATGATCAGGCAAAGAAAGCAGACAGAGGAGTCATCAGACAGACAGGAGGAGATGCAGGAGAAGAGAATGTATATAGGAGAAGAGGATGGTAGACAATAATGTAGGATGTTTAGGAAAGATGAGGATGGAGGAAAAGTCATTATGTTTAACAAATAAGAGATCACTGGTAGCTTCAGAGAGAGCATTTTCAGTTGCGAGGTAGAAAAACAAATTGGAATGAAAGAACAGGAAGTCTAATACTGCCTTTTCTAGGAGTTTGGCTATAAAAAGGAGGAGATAAATAAGATTCAATTTAATTCAATTCAATTCAACAAACATTTATTAAGAGCCTACTGTGTGCCAGGTCCTGTGCTAAGTGCTGGAGAAATAAATAAGAAAAAGAGACAGTTCTTGCTCTCAAGGAGCTTACAATCTAATGAAGAAAGACAATACCCAATAGGAGGCTGAAAAGATGTGTGGGTTGGAGGGAGAGGGGGAAGGGTGCCAAGGGTGTAGGTACTCTATAGGAGAGTATAATGTTCCATGGAGAACTGAAGCCAAGAATAGTTGCTGATGAAAAATGGAATCACCTGGAAGGTTGTGAGCCCTCTTTAAGAAAGGCTTTAGAAGGAGGTAAGAGCTCCAGTCCTCCAGTCAGAGGGGAGAAGCAACTGAGAATGAGTTGAGAAAGTATTGAGTATAAAAATCTAAGTCAACCTCAAGATGATAGCTTGAGGAGATGGTAAGGTCAAGTGAAGTTTGTTTTTTTTTAATGTAGAAATTACATTAAAAAACATTTTTTTAATGTGTGGAGAGACCTGAGCATGCTTGTAGGCAGCATGAAAAGAGGTGGTAGATAGGGAGAAAAAGAAGATTAAAAGAGAAAAGGGGATATTAGATATGACACATTGCAGGGGAAGATAGGAGGGGGCTGGATCAAGGGCACAAGAGGAGTGTCCCCCCTGTCAAGGGGAAAGGCCACCTCTTTGATAGAAGGCTGATGGACATAATGGGGGCACTGTGTAAAGTGGGTTTGATATACATAATCAGGGAGAAGAGAGAGCTCATGATGTATGGTTCTCCTTTTTAAGTAAAGTGCGAGGCAGAGCTCTCCGCTGAAAGGTAGAAACAAGAAGAAAAGGTTTGTAATAACCTCCATGAAACATGCAATAGATAATCAAATAGAGAAGAATGAAAGGATTGCCATGAGGCTCTGAGGGCCCAGTGAAGATTAAAAACCATAATACCACAGTGAGCCCTGTCAGCCAGGTTGTATGACTACCTTCAGTGATATTCAGCAGCCTACGAACAAGAAAACTGACAGTGAACGGCATCCAAGGTTGAGATTTGCCAAGGCATTAGCAGGGACAGGACAAAGAGACAAGGGTTTTAAGAACTGAGGACAGTCTATCATTCGACCAGTTAACTATAGGATTAAGACTGGGAAAGGGGAAGGTAAGGCTGGAACAGTGGTGATGTCCTGGGAAAGCACACAGCTTTGGAGTTAATGGAGGTGAGGTGATGGTGAAAGCAAACAATAAGCTTAAGAGGAGTAACACATAGGGAAAGAAAGAGCACATTTAGAATTCTCAGTTATAAAAGTGGAACACTCATGGGTAGTGGTGGGGGATAGCTGGGTGGTGCGGTGGATAGCACAGTGGACCTGGAGTTTTTAAGGAGAGGAGAATAAGAATAAAGATGCGGCCCAGTAGATGTTCTCCATACAATGATTGCTATGCTAATACCCTTCTTAAAGTATCTCATGCCTGGCACATAGTAAACACTTAAATGTTTATTGACTGACTGACTGACATTCGGAGCCCCTGGGAGGACATGAGCTATAATGAGTCAAGTACCTTGGAAGCACCTTTATGGGCTTTGTAGTCTTAAAGTAATTTGATGGATAACAATGTTGCGCTGGGAATGAGTAAGTCTATATGGTCAACTTTGATTATAATGGGACTGTGGAAAATCATGATTTGTGGAGATAAGGAAGGAAGTTAGGATTGAGGGATATAAGGCAATCCTTTCTTCCTTATCTCCACAAATTATCTTTTTATCCTCATCTCCATAAATTAGACAGTGAACTCATCAGGGCAGAGACTTTGTTTTTGACTTTTTATCCCTAGGACACACAGTAGGTACTTAAATATTTATTGACTGATTGACTAAAGGGAAAAGTCTAAAACAGAGAATCATCTGATCCTGCAAAAATACATGGAAGCTGGAAGTCCAGACAGAGCAATGAGTCAGGAGCCAGGAAAGACGTAAAACCTAGAAATCTAAACAAGAAGCCAGGGAGACTTGAGGCATCAGTGGCAAAATACTGGGCTCTTATTGCCTCATGAAAACCAAAAACAAAGGTAGTTCTTGGCCTACCCAGAAAACCTGTAACAGGCTTTCTGCTATAGTAGGAACCACTGACTGGGTTCTTAGAGCATACCTAACCCAGGCGTCAGAGTGGAGTATTCACATCACTTTGGGAAGGTGGTAAGTGGGTTTGGCTAGTAATGGGAACTGTATGGCCAGAAATAAGGATAGATATTAAACATGTACCACAAAGATAAACTAATTAATGGTCTCATTGGGCAGATGAGAAAACTGGATGTCATAGAAAAGGCAACTAATTTACAAGAAGTTAAAGAGCTCAATAGGAGGACCCCAGGAGAGGAGGGCAACCCTAGGACCTGGGAGCCAAGAAAACACAGTTTAAGACAGTTAGGAGGTAATTTTGTTAGTTCCCACCTACCTAACCACCCTGGGGAAAAATATCCTCTCTAAGCTTATTTTAAATTTACCAGCCAAGAAAACAGTTCCTTTTGATGGAGGCTGTGAATATTTCAAAAGAACATCTGTTGACACTTAAGATGAATAAAAACAAAAGAAACAGCCCAATTAGTGGACAGAAACAACCCTCACTCTAATAAGTCCATTTCAATAAGGAGGCAGACCTCTGATGGGCCAGCCTCTTGTGTACATGGAAGATTCCTAGCTACAAAATCATTTTTTCAATGTCAATGACAGGTCCGGCCTAAGGCACAACTCTATAAAGTTTGTCTCCATTCCTGACAGCTTTCCTTTCCTGTGCCCTTCATGGCCCTACCCTCCATGCCTTTCAGGTGCCCAGTACCTACATGGTCTCTCTCTGAACCCCTCCCCACTCCAATAAGAATCTACTTTCAGAAAATGTTCTGCTATCGACCCTTTACATATTAGAATAATATGTAAATAATATGTCCCATATTGATCTTTTCTGTATTCCCTCTTTGTACCTCGGCCCTCAGCTAGAGGCAGGGAGGTGATATAATGGATACAGAACTAGACTTCAAGTCAGAAAGACCTGGGTTCAAAGGTGGCCTCAGACACCTATTAGATGTGTGACACTGGGCAAACTACTTAACTTCTGTTTGCCTCAGTTTCCTCAATTGTAAAATGGGGATGGTAATAGCACCTATCTTTCAGGGTTACTTTGGTTAACCTGTCTTTGGGATATGGTAAGATCTTTGGCTGAAGTCAGGAGAAGAAGAAAGGGAATGTAGTGGATAGTTGAGAGGTGAATTATGAATAATTCTCAAGTATGTGGAAGATGTCACCCAGAACCAAATGAGCACTGACTACATGCTGATATGCTGACTATAGCTTAAGAAGGTCATTAGACATGACCCATGTTCAACTGCTGTTCACATGGAACCCTTCTCCACTTCAGCCTTCAAAGTTCTCGTTTGAATATTTGCTACTTCCACCAAGATCTGCACCTGCAGCGGCTCCACCCGGGCCCACCACCAAATGGTGAAAGTTAGGAGGTAGTTGAGTAATTGACTTTTTTGAAGGTCTTTACAAGAGATTTTCCTCAGCACACTGGTACAGCCAAGATTAGGTATAGTAGAGACATAGGGTAGCATGGTGGAAAGAGTGCTAGATAGAGTCAAGGAGGTTTGGGTTCAAATTTTTTCTCCCTTACTTACCAGTAGTGTGATCTTGGGTAAGTCACATAACCTCTAAGAGCCTCAATTTCTGCATCCATAAATAAGGAAAGAAAGGCCTGTAGCCATCACAGAGCTGTTGTGAGGCTCAATTGCACTAAGACTTTTTAAAGCATTTTGCAAACTTTAAAGTTCTTTATAAATGACTCTGAGCCTCAGTTTCCTCATCTGTAAAATGGAGATAAGAATGCCTGTAGTACATGCCTCATAGAACACAGCAGGAGTAGATTGATACGATACATGTAAAATACTTTGCAAACTTTAAAGGGTTATAAAGATGTAGGTCCTTATTGTTCTGAGTAGTATTATCTGTCCAGGGCGGTAAAGTTATAGTCCTGGCTAGAGGCAGGAAGATGGGCAAGATGGCCTCGGGGGGTATGCTTTCCCTGGCCCAGTCAAAGTATCCCCTTCAGTCACATTTTCTCAAATGCCACATTCCAAGAAAATTCACAGGTTCTGTGGAAACAATCAAGATTAGCACAATGTGCCCCACACTTCCCATCCCTCTGAGATAAGTTCTTGGGTCCACAAGTTTCTATTTAATTGAGTGTCTTCACCAAAGAACTGCAGTTCCAAGAACAGAATACATTTTCCAAACCAGATACCTTTTTAGGCATTGAGCTTCCCAAGTCTTGACAACTGGAGTCACAGCAGGGCAGGAGGAAGTGACTGACAGCTGAACATCGAGACAGAACAAAAGTTACTCAACTCTGAACAAGGACTGGCATGCGTCCATTTCTCTGCCTCGTTAGAAAGAAATGAGGAATTGCTGTAGGAGGGACTGTTTTTTTTTTTTTGACACAGTCATTACAAAGGCATTTACACAGGATTTGAACATAATTCCGTGTCCACTATGAGCTGAATGAAGAAGCTTTGAGTTAATTTAAGCTGTCTCCTTCAGATGAGCCCAAGATGGCACCAAACTTCTTTCAACGATCCTGTGTAGACAAAGACCTTTCTACTCAGAAATGGCCCTCCCATTATTTTTCTTATTCCTTTCACATCTCAGTAAACCCTTCTCACTTCATATTTATCAAATTCAACCACAAAGAATTAATTACCAGGCTCCTATCGTGCCCAGGATTATCCAAAAGCTTAATGCCATTGAAGGAACATCCAACTGTTCCAGAAGGCAGAAACAATGGGAATATGCCATCTGTGGGGGGCAGCTCAACCTCAAAGAATATCTATACTCTACTCCCACAGTTAAGACCTTACATAGTAAATTATGTTGTTTTGTTCAAGAAGACAGCTTTATGAGTGCTGCATCTGTTTGGTCAGGGAGAAAATGTTTTCTCTGGCGAGGGGATTCTCTTATGTTTTCCATTAATTCTCTCTAGTGCCCAGCACAGAGCTGAAGAGACACTTAGCAACTATTCCTCCCATCCCCACCCTAGTGGTTCTCATCACCACTTGCCCAGACCATTGCCGTAGCCTCCTAAATAAGTCTTCCCATCTTTATTTCTTCCCCCCCCCCTCCCCAATCCATTCTTCTAATTTCTGCCAGAGTAATTTTTATTCTCCAGAGATCTGGTCTTGTCACTCCTCTGATCGAAATGTTTTGGTGCCTACAGAGTAACATTCCTACTTCTTCTACTTAGCATTTAAGGCCTTCCGTAACTGGATCCCACCAACATCCGTATAACGCCCCTCCATATACTCTCCTCCTACTTCTGCTTAAGATGTTGCTTATGGCTTATCATATGTTCTCCTAGCTCTCTTCCATCCCATCTTTTAGAATATAACACAAATACCACATTTTCCATGAAGTATCCCCTGATTCTTCCTGACTAACAATGACCTCTCCCTTTCCCACCCTGACTCCGCTCCTCTAGACCATAAGGTTGTTAACTCAGAACCATAAAGGATCTCAGAGACCATTCTAGCCAACCCCATCATATTACAGGTGAGGACACTGATGACCAGAAGAGGCTGTGTTTTGCCTAAGGTCACATAGGTAGTAAATATCACAGGAGAGATTTGAATCCAAGTCTTTCGCTTCCAAAGGTAATACTCTTTCCATTGTACCACAAATGATACTTTGATAACTTTCTAAAAGCATTATGTGATACTGTATAGTATTGTTTATTTTCTGTTCTACTGTCTTATCTCCCTTCTATACTTCTTGAGGATATGGGCCCTGTCTTTTTCTTTTATCTTTTATCATCATTCTTTTTATCTTTATATATCTTTATGTAAAAGATATATCTTTACACATCTTTTCTTTTATAAGTGTTTTACTGGTATTTTTTTCTTATATCACTACTATTTCCCACTGATTCTCACTCCACCATCTATGGACCCTCTTTTGTAACAAAGAAGTGCAGTGAAGCAAAAAAGAAAGGAAGGAAGGAAGGAAGAAAAAGGAAGGAAGGAAGAAAGAAAGAAAGAAAGAAAAAAGGAAGGAAGAAAAGAAGGAAGGAAGGAAGAAAGAGAAAGAAAGAAAGAAAGAAAGAAAGAAAGAAAGAAAGAAAAAGGAAGGAAGGAAGGAAGAAAGAAAGAAAGAGGAAGGAAAGAAGGAAGAAAGAGAAAGAAAAGGAAGGAAGATAGAAAGAAAGAGAAAGAAAGAAAGAAAAAGGAAGGAAGGAAGAAAGGAAGGAAGGAAAGAAGGAAGAAAGAAAGAAAGAGAAAGAAACAAAATGGAAAGAAGGAAGGAAGAAAGAAAGAAGGAAGGAAAGAAATAAAGAATGTGTGTATGTATGTCTCATTTCACGGCCATATGTGTACCACATCTCTGCCAAGAAGGAAGTGTGCTTCATGTCAGTCTTCTGAAGTCAAGCTTGCACAGGGAGCATGTATCATCTAAATCTTGATCCTTCCCCAGTGCCTAGCACAGTGTTCTGCATAAAGAAGCTACTTAATAGATGTTTGTTGTTCACCTTGTGGGAACAAATACTTGTTGACTGGCTATTTAACTGCAACTAGGATGTGTTCCAGTGCAGGTGGCTTAACCGCTTTCAACCTCAGCATCCTTCTTATCTATAAAATGGGAATGATAAAGATAACATAGCACCTGCTTCACAGGGGTGCTGTGAGTATCGAATGAGACAATGTATGGTTTGGAAGGTGATTTGTAAAAAGGTGCTGGCCTTTTGCATTCCTTAGGCAAGCTGCAGGTGAATCGAGTCACACAAATGTTTCTTCTCATGATTAACTGGTTTGAGTATGATTTTATTTTAGGACAAAAGTAAGACTTGGCTTTAAGGGGCCCTCAGAATCTGGCCCCACTCTAATTAACTGATCTTATCTTCCTTTACTCATCCATCCCTTCATTCAACATTACTGAGTAAAAGACACTGTTTTGGGTCCTGTGGGGGATCTAGGAGTGAGTAGGACTGTGACTTCAAGGACATTGAAGTACTAACAATGATTGACATTTATATAGCTTTTTAACACTTTCTACACATTATCTCATTTGAACCTCACAATGACCCTGTGAGGGAGGTACCACAGTTATTTTTCCACTTTGCAGATAAGATAACTGAGGCCCAGAGGTGAGTGGATGGCCTGCCCAGGGCCACAAGGTCTGCTAAGTTGTGGGAAGTAGTTCTGAACGCAGCTCTTTCTGATTCCAAGCCCCATGCTCTATGCATTGCACCATTCTGTGTACCCCTCTACTCTATTTAGGTCTGTTTCACTGGCTCCCATTACATTTCAGTCGAACAAACTTACTAGGCATAGTACTTACTAGGCATAACTCATATGCCCATTTTGGGCATTCTAATCTGTGTCCTTGTTTTTCTTTCGCTTATGTCTCCTAGCCCATCTATTAATTCATCCTTTAAGGTCCACATTCAATTTTCCTTCTTGCTTGGAGATTACTGCAGCGCATGTAAGAGCTGGATTTGAAGCTAGAAGGGATCTCAGAACTCATCTAGTCCAACCCCTTCCTTTTCAGATAAGGAAGCTGAGACCCAGAGGAGCTAAATGCTTTGTTCAAGGTTACATGTGTATTGAGTGCCAGATCCTGGTTCCAACATAGGTCCTTCAAGGCTAGATCCACCTTTCTTTCCTCTGTACCAAGGTGCCTCCTTAGTGATCTCCCACTCCTTGGCTACCCCCTCCTGCCACGCCTGATGAATTCCATGGCATTAAATATCTGACTTACACAATCAAGATACTGATCCTACACTACCTTGCACTATTTCTCCAATTGCTTTGCATGGCTAGGTCTTGGAATTTGGAAGCTTCTCAAGGACGGGCCTACGTCTTCTATGCCTCTTGTGTTACTGGCTGTGTGCAACCAAAAAATAGCCATATAGGACCATAAATCTAGTGTTAGAAGAACCTTCTAGTCCAATTCCTCCTCCCTGCCCCATTTTGTAGATGAGAAAGTTGAGACCCAGAGAGTTTAACTTAGGTGGCCAGTCAGCATCAGAAATAAGATGACTCCAGAGCCAATACCCTTTCCACTGTATTATGTTATCTTACAGAAAAGCTCAATGGCTTGGAGGAAATATTGCCTTGACTGAAGTGTGCTCTGATCACAGATAGGATCATAGATTTAAAGCAAATCCAGCATACTTTTCACTTACTTACCAGTAGTGTGATCTTGCATGATGCTCTTCGGAAAAATCTTTCGGACCACATAAAGTGAGTCCTCTTCCAGCAAAGTCCTTTCCCTGGGCATCAGTTGATGCCTTTCACATAGAAGACTTCATTCAAGAAATATTTACTAAACTGATCGGAAAGGGGATGGACAGGATTCAGGGCAATTTTGTATATTTCTTTATTTTGTGGGTGGCAGTGTAGGGTGTTAGACAGAAAACAGCCTTGCAAGTAAGGGAGTCTGGGTTCTAGCCCTGGCTCTGTCACCAGTTAGACACTATAACCTTGGGTAAATCGCTCTCCTCTCATTTCTAGATTTCAGTTTCCTTTTCTAGGGAAGAGTTAAACTAGATGATCTCTATGGCTCCATGTTTCTATGGTTCCATGTTTCTATGTAGTGGCCACTTTGAGGGAGGGCACAGGGACTTCACTGCCATCCTCTTAGGGCCTTCAGTGTCCAGGGATGAATACATTCATTTTTTTTTTTTTACAATGGCACTGACCCTGAGATGCAGCTAAACTCAGTCCCTGACAGGTGTGTATGTGTATGCATGTACATATGAACACATGCATATGTGTGTGTTTGTGCCCATGTGCTGCTTGCTTTTCTTCCTTTGAGTTTGGGCAGTGAAATTGGAGATATGTTGGGGAGCAGCAAGGGGAGAAAAGGGGGGCTGGTGATTTCTTACATATCTTTTCAAGAGAAGAGAAAATTCAGGCAGTAGCATCTCGGCCAAGGCAGCAGCCACCTGTCCCTAGTTCCCGTCTTTGCGGGCAGCGTCAGCTATTTGCCTCATCCATTTCTACCTCCCTCTTTCTCTCTCCCACCCCTTCAGGCTGCTCTAGGTGTGGAAGTTTCCTGGCTCTGCGGATGAGTCACAGCTTCCTTTTTTTAGCTGTGGCTCTGCATTTGCATCATAATTCATAATGGCTCCTGTGAGTAGAGCCACTGCCTACGTCAATGCAGCTTAGCGGAGGTGCTGGTTGGGGAAGGAGACGCCCTCCCCTGGCATCTTCAAGCAGCAAATGCTACTGGCTGTTTCCTCATCAGCATCATAGGCCTCAGGGCCAGCCTGGAGCTATTTTCAGAGCCTGCAGGAGTGGCTGGCTGAAGGCACAGGACATTGGGAGAGCCAGGATGCTTCAGTGTGAATGCTGAGTATCTGCGGGTTAACTCTGAGGCATAAGTGCCCTGTGATCATTTCCAGTTAACTGGAAGAGACTGAGGGAATCTTGCAAGGTATAGAAACAGGTGGCAGACATTCCAGTGTCCCTGAAGGGCTTGTTGACCAAAAATCTCTCCCCTACCACTCTCACTCCATTAGGTTATCACAGTGTCTGAAATGCCTGTGTTAATTATTTGTAAAAAACCCAACAACATCAGGTGTGTTATAATTAGGTGAAAGCATTATATGACCCACATAACAGAGGATTTAGCTGGTGAACAATCTCTTTAACAGGGATTGGTTTAATTGATTGACCCATTATTAGTAGAGAGAATTCTCCTGAGGGAAAGGAATGAAAGATTAGTAAATTTTGATATCCTGATAGGAGTAGGGAAGGAAGGTGGGAAGGCTATTGAACATGAAACACTCTTTCACCCTAGTAGGACACTGCACTGGAAGGTCAGAGTAGATAATAAAAACACAAAAGAGACAAGCATTTATCAGACACCAACTGTATACATTGGAAATTTGTGTTATCTAATCTCAACTGGGCCAGTCCTCCCTACTATGGTTCTTATATTATTCCCTTATTTACTCTCCTCATTAGAAACCTTTCCTTACATCTCCTACACCATTAATCAATAAAGGACCTTGCTTCTTACTTCACTGATGCATTCCATTATCTGCCTCTGTTACTTGCGTATACTATCCCTCATACTTCGAATTCATTCCTTTCTCATCTATGACTCTTAGAAACTGATGCTGAGTCCAAGGGCCTAGAATGTTTCACCTTTGCCCTCTTCACTAAGGACTTTTCCTAGCTCTGCATGCACGACTGGAGTTCAATCTTAGAGGAGTTTGACCACCTAAAAGAGGGGTCAGGCTATTTTTCTCACACTCTTTGACTTTTTCTGCCACACCCCCAGCACCCCAGAAAAAATTACACGAAGCTTAGTTTTTGCTTATATTTAGAGTTTCCCCAAAGGAGGAAGTAGAAAGGCATTCAGTGTTCAGTGTAGATCAGGTATAGGACAGCTATTTATTTCCTGTACAAGAAAAGCTCAGCACACAGAAGACCCACCAGAATGTATTGTATTGACAAAAGACTTAAAACAAGATTTGGAAACTTTTAACTACTGTTATGCTTTCCTAGGAAGGATCTTCTTTGATGAGTAAAATATCAACACATGATGCCCTTTGTGGGTCTGCTGAATAGACACTTTACATCTATCTTAGCTCTGTTCTGTCTAAATAAGTCTCTTTAGGTCCATGTCTTCTGGCAAGCCTGGCCAGGGCTTATGCTCTTTTGCCTATCAAAGGTCATTCTTTGTGTTGCAGAAACTTCCCCTGACACTCAGCTCCAACCAAAGGATCAAGGATCTTTGGACCCCTCAAAATGAAATGTGCCCTCCAAGGTTGAGGATATCCACGTTGAGATCACTGTTCAGTCATCTTGTGTGAGAGAAAACTACTTGTTATATGCTCCAGAATAAGAAAGGACTAGAGCAAGTTAGAAGCTGCCTCTCTGTTTTAAACTGATACATCTCCTACTCTCATGCCATCATGGGCTAAGGAACCAATAAGGAAATTGCTTCCTGACTTAAGAAATGCTTTTTAATTAGTGAATAAATTTGTATTCCCCAGCACATAGCACCAGAACCTTACACATATCAGGCCTCAAGAAATATTCATTGAATTGAACTAAAATGTGTACAGAGAGCTCTTCAGCACTGAGGAAGACACAATATTTCGATAAGCTATAGTTCCTGCCCTCAAATAGCTTATAGTCCTGTAGGGAGATGACGCCAACACAGATAATAAATAACACAAAATATTCCATGTTGAGAGTTAAAAATGAAAGTATTATGTGAGATCTGAGGGGAGGAGGTCAATACATCAGGCTTCTTGTGGGAAGTTTTGTTTGGTTTTAAATAATAGGCAGGAATTTAGCAAGATAAAAGCAGGAGGGTGGGCATTTCAGCTTTAGAAACAGCTTAAGCAAATTCTCTGGCTCTGTGAGATGAAAAGCTTGTTTTCTGCAGGCCAACAGTTGTTAACCTTAGCTGGACAGAAAGATGAGAGGGGAATGGTGTGAGATAAAACCTGGGAAGCTAGTGGGGTACCATCTCAAAGAAGGCTTTGAATGTAAGTCAGAAGAGGTTGAAGGTCAACTTGAACTACCTCACAACGAATCTCCCTAGAACCTTGGTATTCTAGTCCTGAATGTTTTTTTTAAATTAAATTTGACTTTTTTTCAACTAGCAAAAATCTACCTTTTCTCTCTCCTATCCTCCTTCCCTAATAGAAAAAAAAAAAACCTCTCAAACCAAACCCATATTATAAATCCACAGTATAGTCAAACCCATATTATAGTCAAGCAAAACAAATTTCCATAGTGGCACATCCAAAACAAATAAATAAACAAACAAGCAAATACTCTCTGTTAGGTAGCATATTTCATCACGAGTCCTCTGGGATCATTGGTCGATCACTATTCTGATGAGAGTTCCTAAATCTTTCAAAGTTGTTTGTCATTATAATGTTGTATTTATTGATAAATTGTTCTGCTTCTGCTGCTTTCATTTTGCATCAGTTTACATAAATCTTCTAGGGTTTCTCTGAAACCATCCCCTTCACCATTTCTTACAGCACAATAGTGTTCTATCACATTCATATATCATACCTTGTTCAGTCATTTCTCAATTGATAGACACTTCTCTTAGATTCCCATTCTGTTACCTCAAAAGGAGGTATAAATATTTTTGTTCATCCTTAGTTTTGCTTAGGATGAATTCCTCACTTAATCTACCCTCCCTTTAGTTCTCTCTCCTTCCTTTCTTCCCTTTCCCTCCTATTTCCCTGTTGATTGAAATGTATTTTTATACCGAAAGGGGTGTGTGTGTGTGTGTGTGTGTGTTCTTCCCTTCTTTGTCCAGTTCAGATGAGAATAAGGTTCAAATGTCACCACCTCCTCCTACCCATTTCCTCTTGTTTGTATAGATATCTACTTGCACATCCAGATTTTGTGAGATAACTTGCCCTAACCCTCCTCTCCCCTAACCCCTCCCAACCCTCCACTAAATTCTTCTCTCTTTCTATTCTTCTCTTAAGATAAAAGACAAAACAGAGCCAGGCTCTCTGTCTAATCAGACTCCTTCTATAACTCTCCTCCCCAATGATTGGAAGTTCATCAGGGACCCATATATCATGTCCCCATAGTGGAACATAAACAGTTTATGCTTCTTTAATCTCTTATGATTGTTCATGTTTACTGCTTTTATGTTTCTCTTGACTCCTGCGTTTATACTTCAATGTTTCTGTACAGCTCTGGTCTTCTAATCAGGAATTCTTGAAAGTCCTCTATTCAAGTCATTGGAATGCTTGGAAGCTCTTTCATTAGAGGGTCTATTTTATCCCCCCCTTAGGATTATACTCAGTTTTGCTGGGTAAGTTGTTCTTGACTATAAACTTGTATCTTTTGTCTTCTTGAATATCATTTTCTAAAACCTCCACTCCTTACAGTGGTGACTTCTAAATAATGTGTGATATTGACTATGGCTCCTCAGGGCTTTAATTCTTTCTTGTTGGTTGCTTGCAGTACTTTTGCTTTGACCTGGAGCTCTGGATTTTGGTTGAGATGTTTCTGAGAGTTTTCATTTTGGGGTTTCTTTCAGGAGGTGACCAGAATATTTTTCCTAGTTCCATTTTGCCCTCTAATTCTAAGACATTTGGACAGTTTTCATTTAAGATTTTTTGAAATATGATGCCTAGATTATTCTTTTTTCTGTTTTTATGATTATGGATTTTGGGTAGTCCGATTATTCTTATAGTATCTCTTCTCATCTTCTTTTTTAGGTTAGTTGTTTTTGCTATGAGATGTTGTACATTTTCTTCTATTTTTCAGCATTTTGGCTTTGTCTGAACATTTCTTATTATCTCATGGAGTTGTTAGCTTCCATTTAGTTCATTCTAATTTTCTGGGAGCTTATCGTTTGGGTTTTGTATCTTTTGTGCCAAGCTGTTAATTCCTTTTCCCATTCCTTCTTCTATAACATCTCATTTTCTTTTCTATTTCTTCCCCTCACCCCAGTATTCTCATTTCATTTATAAAATCCTTTAAAATTCTTGGATCAGCTCTTTCAGGAATTCTAGTTGAATTTATGATCAAGATATGTTTTTCCTTGTGGATGTTGGGAGCTATTATTCTCTTTTTCTGTGTTTGTGTCTTGAGCATTCATGTAATCATAATTAGCTTTTTTTTATAGTGATATTCTCTTTTTGTTTGCTCCTTTTTCTGTTAGGGCTGGATGCTGAGCACTTCTGAAGGAAATGTCTAGATTGGTCCTGCTGCTTCTTTCTTGGAACATTTTGACTGGTGTGTCACTCTAGGATCTCAAGAACAGCTCAGGCTAGACAGCTACAAGCTTTTGGTGCTCTCAAAAGTAATCTGATCCAGGGGAATGTTTAACTGCAGTCTCCTGGTCTGAGCTCTGCAAGTTCCTGACCTCAGTTTGGATTTCAGCAACATGCCTATGGGCTTATCCCTTTTGGAGTTCCAGTATACTCCTGCTGGACTCAGCGTCTGTCAGGCAGCTGGAAAGCTCTTAGCTCAAAGTGACAAAACAGTAGATTTCCTTTGGTCTGGGATACTTGCCTTGGGTATTCCTCTGTGGGCTTTAGATAGATCTAGAAGCTGGAGCTAGCACTCTATTCTGCTCCTGAGGGGTCCAAGCCTCCTAGAAGATTGCTTCTGAATTTGTTCCTTGCTCAGTATAAAACCTGGGGCTCATGCTATTCTTTACCCTAGAACACCACTCCTGAGTACAAATCCTCTTCTCAGTGTGCCCTGGATTTCTGACCTGGAGCTGGATAATGAATGACAGAGCTGCTAGTTGGCATCTGTTCCTGCACCCCACACAAGTTTAGCTCTCTCTATGCTAGTTCTGGGACCTCTTTTTGTCCTGATGTACAGCTTCTCCTCACACTGGAATAGTCTGTGTGACCATTTCTGGCCAGCCTCTCCCCATCATCTATAGATCTCTCTGTCTGTCTCCTCATGCTGACCTGGGCTAGAAATGGCTCTGTGATTTTTCCCCTTGTATTTGCCCATCAGGATTCAATTTTGTGTAAGGAGTTCTGGAGGTGTGGGGGGAGCCTGATGGACTTCTTCCTGCTACTCCATATATCTTGGCTCCATCTATCTCTGATTCTGGATGTTTTAAGGGATAAAATGATGCTTGTGAAAGTATGGAACTGACTGACAGGGGAGTTGAAAGCACCAGAAGAGCCATATGGGAAGTGAATTCTCAGATCAAGATCTTGAGTCAGGGCAAACCAAACTGCTATCATCCATGAGTCAATGGTCGTGATGACTCAGGGATAACACATAGAAGAGGCATGAAGTCCATTGGGAAGAATTTACCTTTCAGTTTAGCTCCATTCCAAACCAGGACTGGGTAGGAATCAGGAAGCCTTTATTCTATCTTAACTGTGTCAGTTATGGGACTTTAGGCAAGGCCTAGACCTCTAAATTTTGGTTTCCCAATATGGAAAAAGAGAGAGTTGAACTGGCTAGTGTCTAAAGACCCTTCTCTATGTTTTTGTTACGATGTGAGTACTCTGGAGAAGTAGAGCTGCACATAGGGACCATCTATAATCAAGTCAGTCTGGTTTAGGTTCCATATGTATTTGCTCTTTGGCACTATGACCACCGGCAAAGTACAGCGTATTTAGAGTCAGAGGATCTGTTTTCAAATCTCCAATCTGCCACTTACTTAACCTGCTGCAAGTCACTCCAGGTCTCTTAGCTTCCATTTCCTCTTCTATAAAATGATAGGCTTAGATTAGATGACCTCTTAAGGTTCCTTCCAGCTCTATGTCTAGATTTCTTTGCTTTTATGATTAGAGGAAGGGTGAACACAGCCCTTCTCCATGACTCTTTCTTTTGTGTGTGGGAAAATAGGAGAAATCTTTCACTTCTGGCCTCCATGTTTCCTTCTTTTCTGGACCAAATTTGAATAGCTTGTTAGGGAGACTGAGCTACGGCCAGGATCCTGCAAATAGGGTGAAGGCACTGTCGCAGAACTTTGGAAGGGGCCGGTGAGGTTCCGCATTTAATGAAGTCTGCCTCCAACAATGTCTCACCTGGGGCCAGCTCACCCTGGACACTGCCCATGTTCTTTTCTTTCCTCTTTCTTCTCTTCCTCACTTGCATCAAAAATAACTTGTCTTGTATCTTGTCCCTACTAGAATGTTTCACTAGATTGTCGTGCTGTGGTGAAAAGAGTACAGAACTGTCTGGAATGCCCTACCTCCTCACTCTGCCTCTAGAATACCTAATTTCCTTGAATGCTAGACTCAAAGGTTGTGCACTACGTTAAGCCTTGCTTTCCTCAGCCCTCAGTTGCTATGATGCCCCTTTCCCCTTAAAAAATTACCTTCTTTTTATTTGGTAGAGAGGTAGCAGATCATAGTGGATAGAGAGTTGGTTTCAGCCTGGCAGCCTTGGATTCAAGTTTTACCTCTGCCACATACTGGTTGCATATTCCTGGGTAAGTCATAACCCCTCAGAGACTTAGACAACCCATTAAGATAACAAGTGGCAGAGAAGGGGCTGACCTGCAGTGGCAAGCTGAGTTTCCTCATCCTAGAGTATATTTTAGTGATGAAATCAAAGGTCCAGTCCTATCCTGGTATAGTGGGTAGGAGGGCTAGACTTGGAGTCAGGAAGATCTGAGTTCAAATCCTGCCTTGGACTTGTTTCTGTGACCCTGGACAAGTCACTTAACCTCTCGGTGCCTCAGTTCCTTTATATGTAAAAAGGGGAATAATAGTTGTGCCTACTTCCCAGGGTTGTTGTGAAGACCAAATGAGATAACATACTTATAATAATTGGCAAACTTTAAACCGCTACATAAAAGATGACTTTAATTCCCATGCCTGTATATTTTGTAATTATTTATGCACATGCATGTTATATCCTCCAATAGAATGGAAACATCTTTGGCATTTAATAAATGCTTATTGATTGGTTAGTTGGTGTGAGGATATTTGAGTTCTAATTCCTGCTTGATCTCATGCCAATTTGTGACTTTGGACAAATCAATTTAATTTTCCTGAGGCTGTTTCTCCAACAGGGATGAAAGTATTTGGTTGCTGTATGGATCAAATAAAATAATGAATATTAAAGTCTTTTAAAATTGTAAAGTACTATACAAACATAAGCTATTATCATTGCTAGACACCTGCTAAATTAATAACAATATTATCATTATTGGTTTGCACCTACAATTTCATTGATGCAGTGAAGTCCCCACAGTGTAACTCCCTTTATTTGGAAGGGGGTTGGAGAGGAAAGAAATATGTGTACATGTGTGTGTGGGATTAAAGTTTAGATTTCACTGGAATAAGGAACTCCTGGTGAGAAAGCTTCTATATCAATACAAATTGGCTGCTGTTCTGCAACCCACAGTCTTAGCAAGAGGCAACAGATAGGTTTCTGGGCCTCAAGTTGGGAAGACCTGAGTTCAAACCCTGAATAAGACATTTAATATTTGTGTGATCCTGGGCAAGTAACTTAACTTTTGTCTGCCTTGATTTTCTTAACCATAAAGTGGGAAAGATAATGGCACCTCCCTTGTTGGGTTGTTGTGAGGATCCAATGAGATAATATTGGTAAAGTGCTCAGCACGGTGCCTGGAACATAGTAGCCTATCAAAATGTTAGCTTTTATTATTATTATTGTTATTTCATTGGAGGTATCAAGAGATGAAGTGTCATATAGCTAGAGTGTGTCAGAGGTAGGATTTGATTTCTAGGCTAGCCCTACTGGATAGAGAGATTGTGCCTTTTTAAAAAATTTAAATTCAATTTTATTTTATTTTCAATTTTGCATTCCCTTCCTCATGCCTCCCCCTCCTCTACACATTGAGAAATCAAGAAAAACAAACTCCATTACAAACACATATAGTCAAGCAAAAGAAATTCCCAAATCAGCCTTGTCCAAAAAATAATATTCTTCAATCTGTGCTCTAGTTCATCATCTCTATCTGGAGGTGGATAGCATGTTTCATCATGAGTGCTTTGAAAGTTGGTTCCATTGTGTTGATCAGATAGCCTCCTCTATCAGCCTCCTCCCTCTCTCACTAATTTTCAGTCTCTCCCTGTCTACTGTCTGTTTCCCTGCTGCCTACAAACAGGCTCATGCCTCTCTCATCCTTAAAAACAACAACAACAACAAAACCCTCTCCTTTAATCCAAACATAAACTGCTAGTTTTCACCTTACACCTCTCCTCCCACCCTTTTATGGCTAACCTTCAAAAGGTCACCTTAGAATTGGTGCCTCCACTTCCTTGTCCCTCATTCTTTTCTAACCCCTCAGCCATCTGGCAAAGTAACAACAGATTTCTCGATGGTCACATCTAAGGCCTTTTCTTAATCTTCATTCTTATTCTCTTCAATCTTTGACACTGTTGATTACACTTTTCTCTAGGATACTCTTTTCCCCTTAGGTCTCTAAGGTCTCTCCTGATTCTTTCCCAACCTCTCTGATCTCTTCTTCTCAGTCTACTTTGCTGACTCTTCATCTAGGTCATGCCCAATAACTGTGGGAATCCCCCAAGGCTCTGTCCTTGGCCTTCTTCCCAGATCTATGTGTCGATCCTTAATTTCTCTCCTGACCTCCAGTCTGTTTCACCAGCTGCCTCTCGGACATCTGAAACTAGATGTTCCTTAGATATCTCAAACTCAACATTTGCAAAGTAGAACTCATTGTCTCCCCCGTCCCACCCAACCTTCCCCCTTCTCCCAGCTTCCCTTTTACTATGAAGGATACCACCATCCTCCTAGGTACCCATGCTTGTAACATCAGTGTTATCCTTGACTCTTTACTTATACTTACCCCACATATTGAATCTGATGCCAAGTATTGTCATTTCTACCTTCAAAATGTCTCTCATATACATACATCCTTTTCTCGCTACTCATATAGTCCCTACCCTGGTGTTAGACCAAGCCTTAATCACTGAATGAGCATTGCCTCAGACAAACTGAGACCTGGGAAAGACCTTAGCTTAAAAAGACAAAAATCTTCCGCTGCATCTGGGGTCATCTGCAGTTGTCCTGATCTAAATCTTGACACTAGACCCAGATGACTCCAGAGGAGACGGTGAGGTTGGTGACTTTGCACAGCCCTGCCTCAGTTAAATCCAATTCACTTGCAAGTCATAACATCACCTTCTTGATGTCATCGATCTGCTTTGAGAACAAAGTGTGAACAACAATCTGTGAGTAGTAGTAGCTGCCCCATTGGGGACCCAACTGGCCGGTTCCAGTTGGACAATGTGACTCCTTTATCCTTCCTCCTTCCCTCTATCTCCCTCCCTCTCTCCCTCTTCCCCTTTCTTCCTTCCTTCCTTTCTTCCTTCCTAACTTCCTTCCTTCCTTCTCTCTCTTCTCCTTCCTTTTCCTCTGTCCCCATAGGGAATCATACCCTTACCTACAGGTGCTCTGCCCAAAGAAATATAAATTTTGATCGCTGAAACCTTGCAACATATCTGGGGGTTTACCGGCGAGATTTCTTTTTTTTTATGAACCATTCCTTAAACCCAAATCAGTGTGACTCTCACTGCTTAGCCAACAATAGGTCCCAACCCAAGACTCACGTGGTCATAGTTGGGTTTTGATGACTCTTAGTGAATGTAAATAGCAATTCTTTCTGTTTTGGCCAGAAACCCTGAGGGTCTTCCCCTCCCAGGTTGCTTTTTTTTTTTAACTAGATGAAAGAGGCCATTTTTGGCCTCATTTCTTACCTAGCCGTAATCATTGAATGGGCATTGCCTTAGACAAATAGACCTGGGAAAGACCTTAGCTTTAAAAGGCCAAGGTCTCCCACTGCATCCAGGACCATCTCCAGTCATCTTGATCTATACCTTGTCACTGGACCCAGATGGCTCTGGAGGAGAGAGTGAGGCTGGTGACTTTGCACAGACCTGCGTTGCTTAAATCCAATTCACTTGCAAGACATAACGTCATCTTCCTGATGTCATTGGCCCTCTTTGAGAATGAAGGACAAGCAACAACAAGAACAAGCAACAATCCTGGTGCATGCCCTTATCACCTCATGCCTGGAGTATTGCAATAGCCACCGTTTGGTCGCCCTGTCTGAAGTCTCTCCTTACTCCAGTCCTTCTTCCACTCAGCTATCAAAATGCTTTTCATAAAACAGGTTTGACCACGTGTAACAGCAAGCACCCTAGCACACCCAGGATGGCCTGCTAGCACCGGTTCTTAGATCTGCTTTTCTAGGAAAGACTGCTCAAGAAGGGGTTAACAATCCTACTTTTAATTACATTTACTAGTTCAGGGGAAGGGTCAGCACCCTGAACATGAGAGAAAATATAAGCAGAGAAATTAGCATAAAGACCAATAGACAGTGCTCTGACTGCCTGATCAAAGCAATATTGCTATATACTTTACATACACCACTGGATTGAGAGAGCCTTTACATCTGAGAAGTTTCGGGGCTCTGAATATATGGCTACTCAGAGTCCAGGCCAGGGAATCACAAAGGTCCTTCTCAAAAGCAAACTCCCAAAGCAAAAATACCAACTCAGAGTATATACACACTTCTCAGAGTCAGAAAGCATCACAACCCTCGTGACTCAGTGCCTAATTAACTTAGTATCAAAAGGTGTGAAAGCCTTCCTGCAAACAAGCCTCCCACTAAGTAAGCTCCTCCTTAGGCAAGTCCCTCCCCAATGGGCTCTATGACTCAGGATGTATCACAGCTGGGCACATAAGCCTATTAATGGACAGGGAAGATCTTTCTATTCCATTAACATTACATCATGTTATCCCTGTCACCACTTAATAAACTTCAGTAGGGCCCTAATACCTATGGGATCAAATATAAAATTATCCATTTGGTTTTTAAAACTCTTCACAACCTGTTTTCTTCCTATCTTTCCAGGCTTCTTATCATCATTCCTATTCGAACAAAAAGAAATGGAGGTTACCAATTTTGTTCCATTTCCATATTTGATGGTCCTTTAATACATAATATCATTCCATTTAAACAGTATCTTTTCATTCATTCAATCAACATGTAATTATTTATCTCTTACTATGTCTTGGTTCTGGAAGACCTGTGTTCAAGTCCTGTCTCTGACATACGTGAGCTGTGACTGTGGGGAAGCCACTGAATTTCTCAGTAATCCAAGGGACTTTCCAAGAATATCTAAGTTAAGTTACCTCTGAGCTTTAGAATGCTTTAGCGGAGAGAGTTTCCATACTGGAAATGCCCTATACTGCTCTGCTTGTCCAGAACAAAGTGTCCTAAATACATACTACTGCACTAGGCGCTATGCGTATTACAAAGGAGTTAGGAGCCCTAGTCCCAGGAGCTCATAGTCTAGTTGAGTGGTTAAGATATCTACACCTAACAGCTTAATATTAGCTCCGAGGACCTTGGAAAAATGTTTGTGTCTCACTAAGCAGTGCAGTACTAACTTGGGCAATATGTGGAAAAGTTCACATCTTCACTTTTCATCTGTTGCTCTGCCTAGTTTCAACTCCAAGGAACAAGACGCCTCTTCCAGAATAAGTGCACCACTCCTGATCTCGTCACCGTGCTGCTAACTCAAGCCTTGACTGACACCACTCTCTCAGCCTCCTCTCCCCTCTGACTGGAGAGCTGGAGGTTAGAGTACCAACTCCTCCCAATGCCTTCCCTACAGGGCAGAAATTGGACTCTGCCATCATTCCACTTTGCATCTGCCTCCCTGTGTGGTGTGAACTCCACTAAATTCCCGTGAGCCGGGTACCCCATGGTGTCCCCCCTTCTCCTTCCCCTCACACTTTCCTGCCTTCTTTTGGGTGCTGTCTCTTCTTTATTAGACTGTAGGGCAGCTAGGTGGCACAGATAGAGTGCTGGTCCACGGGCTAGACTGGGCAGGAAAGGTTTCCTGGGGAGCATTAGAGTTGAACAGAGCCTCGAAACATAGGTAGAAGATGGAGGAGGTAGAGTCATTCTACCTGAGCAACCTCTGTGAAGACAATCCCTGACTCTGAATCCACTGGCTTGTTTCCTGCAGCTGTTTGTGTGATTGGTGGGGTGGGGAGGGAGCTGGGCCGTGAAGACAGCTAGGCATAGTGGATTGAATGTTGTGTTTGGAGTCAGGGCTGTCTTTCAAATCCTGTCTCAGGTATTTACTAGCTGTGTGACCCTAGGCAAACTGTTTAAGCTCTCTGTGCCTCAGTTTCCTCATTTGTGAACTGAGAGGGCTCAACCCAGTGACCTCTAAGGTCCTTTCCAGCTCTAAATCTATGATCCTATAATTCATCGGAGCCCTTGGTAGGAAAGACTCTGTTTTATTTATATTCCTCTTGTGCAGGAAGTACACACATACACACACACACACACACACACACACACACACACAACCACACACACAAAATACCCTTGTGCTTACTAAGCATTTTCTCAGCCAAAGCCCCGCCATGGAATTTTAATTATCTCATCCGTTTTGGATGAATTATTGACTTTTGGAGGCTTGCTATCTTTAATTGCGAGGTGTTCCAGAATGTGCAGGTTATCAAAAAATGGGTAGCGGGGGAGGCTGCCTTGGAACAGGCCCCAGGACACCAAAGCGAGGAAAATGTATCCTTCATTTGTGCAGTAATGGGGTGAGACTCTGCCAGCCTGCTAATGACTTCTTAAAGAGAAGGCAGACTTAAGGGCAGCCTGGTTAAAGCAAATGGTTGCCCTGCCACATTTCAAAACATGAAACAGGGAAGGCTCCTACTTCCTAGGTATTTTTCTGCCTTTTCTGGTTTTAGGATGATCTAGATCAAGGGTGGTAAACTTGCAGTCTCAAGGCCACGTGTGTGTCGCCTTCTAGGTCCTTGGGTACAACCTTTGGACTGAGTCTGAATTTACAGAACAAATCCTTTTATTAAGGGGATTTGTTCTGTGAAGTTTGGATTCAGTCAATGGGCTGCACTTGAGGACCTAGAGGGCCATATGTGGCCTAGAGGCTGCAGGTTTCCTACCCCTGTGCTAGATGAATTTTTGTTTGGGGGTAGGGGTGGGGTAGGAAGATTATGGGAGAGACCTCAGGTAGCAAGACAGGGTGAAAAGTGCTATGTCATTACAGCTGAGTTCTAACCCTATTTGCCATTAACTTGTTATGTGACTTTGGGGTCAAGCCCCTTTATCTCTCCTAGGTCTCAGTTTTCCCATCTGTCACGTGGAAATAATAACTATTAATCCAGTTCATACTCAATAGTCTCATTGTGAGGAGAAGAGGTAACAATGAATGCAAAAGGCTTCATGTTGCCTCAAGAACTAAAGAAATGTCCATGTCTATATGTCACCAGAGTATCATGGAAGCATATATAGTTTTTCCAGAAAGCAGGAGACAGATCCTAAACTTCCATCTTGCACACAGCTGCCAAAGGAACATTCCTAAAGCACAGGGCTGACTGGGTCACTCCTCCGCTCAAGATGCTTCTGTAGTTCCCTAATGCCTCTAGGATAAAAGTCAAACTCATATGTTTGACTTTTAAAGCCTTTTTGCAATCTGACTTCGGTTTACCTTTCTAGGATTATTTTATATTACTCTTTCTCAGACAACATTCCAGCAAAAGTATTGTCTGCTATCTGCTGCAATTCCTTATACATGGCTTTCTCCCTCCCAGCTCCATGACTTTGTACAGTTTGTCTCACATATGTAGACTGCCTTTCTCTTGGAATCCCAAATCTGCTTCCCTCTTTCTTTCTCTCACTCTTTTTCCTCCCTCCTCCCTCCTTTTTCTCTCTATCTTCTCTCTCCTCAGTCTCTTTCCAGATACATCTGTATGCACACATACAGACATATATATGCATAATCATACACACACTTATGTTTATGTGTGTTTTAATAAGTACTAACACATTCTAAGTACTTAGCAAAGTATCCCAAACAACATTTGCTAGAGGGTGGGTCAAGAAGCAAGTGCATTAGAGGGCTGGAGAGGGCCAAGACTGTCTGCGATGACTCATCCCAAACAGAGAATAAAAACAAATCCTAATGATATCTCCCATTGCACCTCAACCATTCATCTCAAGCAGTGTGTTACAGTGGTATTAGATTTGGAATCAGATCAGTCTGGGTTTGAAGCCCAGCTGGACCATTAACAGGCTGTATGATCTTGGGCAAGCCTGTCTATGGGCTGCAGTTTCTTCAATCGTGAAATGAGGCTACTGGTCTAGATTCTCTCCAAGGGTCCTCCATGCTCTAATGCTTTGTATCTTAACGCTCATTACTGGTCTAAAAATCTAAAGAAAAAAATCGCAATTTGAATAATCAAATGACCTCTTTTGGGGTATAAACTGTTGTGAAAACATCAAGGAATTCCTTGGTTTTAGCTGTGGCCAAGATGTCAGAAGAGGTTCTATTTGATTTGCATCTTCTTGCCCTGGTCTTGTACCCAGGATCCAGAGATGATATTTAAAGAAACCAAAGGAATCTATCAAAACTGCAGCAAACAGCAGGTTCTCCCCTCCCCACCAATGTCTTTTAAGTTTCCAGAAAGATCCAGATTGTGCAGAGAAAGGTCAGGAGTATTTCTGTTTCACCTGAATGAGTTTAGGCATCCTGAAGAGTATATTCTGATAGTGAGTTGTGGGATCTGACAGCAAATGAGGAAAGAGGCGAAAGAGTAAGGTTTAGAAATGTCCCCATTTTCCCCAGTGGCAACCCTTGCCTTCAAGAAGTGTAAATCTCTTGAAATGGTGCAGGGCAGAGTCCCAAGGACTACCACTCACTGAGTTCCACTGGCTATTTTTACAATGGGACGAAAAGTCAAAGATGGGGTTGAGCAAATTTAAAGTGACCAGCGGGAGAGAAAGACAAACAGGTGAGGGGGCTCTTCTGAAGAGGCAGAGACATTCATTTGGGCAAAACCTGAGAGATACAGACTCGCTCTGACATAGGCCTAGGAGTTACCAAAAGGAGGCAACCTTGAGAGAGGCAAAGGCATTTCTAGGATAAGGAGAATTGTCTGGGTATAGAGAGGATTTCTACAGAAAGACTTTCTTGAGAGGCCCAAAATTTAAGCTGAAGGCAATGGATTTCAATGCAATTGGCAGAGGGCTTTTAAAACAAAGCTGAGTCCATTCGTTCATAAATACATTCTACAGGTCCAGTACTGTGCTTGTATAAGATAGGTTTCTCTTGCCCTCAAGATGTTTCTGTATAGCTAGGGTAAATTTATTAATTACCTACTATATGCCAAGCCCTATGGTAGGCACTGGGGATGCCAATACAAAAGTCAGAAAGAGTCTTTACCCTCAAAAAGGTTATAGAAAAGGTAGGTCTACACGAGATGGTGGGGGGGGAGCATTTAAATAGCACCACAACCCTGGCAGATAGGTGCTATCATTCCTCATTTTACATTTGAGGAAACTGAGGCAGATAGAACTTAATGACTTGCCTAGGATGACATATCAGCTACTAAGTGTCTGAGGCCAAATTTGAACTCAAGTCTTCAAGTCTTCAAGTCAACTCAAGTCCTGAAATCAAGAAATCAGTCTTTCTGACTCCGGGGGCAGGGATCTAGCCCCTATACTGCCTATTTGCCTTAAGGAAAGGAATTTCTGACACTGGGAAGGCTGAGAGTAAAGATGTAGAAAGCAAATGCTCACCCCTTGCAATTTCCTCTTTCTGAATAGAGCCTAAACTTTTTAAAAGTCTCTGCCTCAGCTGGTGACTATGAGACCAGCTTTTCTTGAGGAGACACAGTTAAGGACATAGAAGCAAAATACTCCAATGACTTCACCAAAAGAAAAACATGAAATTCTAACATGCACTAAAATAAATTCAGCAGGCCCAGTCAGAGAGGCTGAGGGACAGCTTGTCAGCTGAAGGGAAAGTACAGGCCTTCTCAAAGTATTGTATGAAAAAATGCATTTTGGATTAAAACTTTAATTTAAAAATAACCTCCTTTGGGTGTGGAAAGAACAACTCAAATAACAGGGTCAACAACCAAATGCTTAAGGGGTAAATTTGGGAAGGATAAAGAAATGTCAAATTCTCTAGGCAGGAGAGATGGCATTGTGGAATCAACACTGGATTAAAAGCCAGAATGGGCAGCTAGGTGGTGTGGTAGATAAAGGCAGGAAGATGAGTTCAAATCTGGCCTCAGACACTTACTAGCTGTGTGATCCTGGGCAAGTGACTTCACTCTGCCTCAGTTTCCTTATCTGTCAAGTGAGCTGAAGAAGGAAATGGCAAACCACTCCAGAGTCCTTGCCAAGAAAACTCCGAGTGAGAGTCAGACACAACTGAACAACAATAGAAGTCAGGATGCTATGAGTTTCATTCCTGGCTGCCATTACTCAGCTGCATGGCCCCAAGCAAGTCACTGAACTGTTCTGTAATCTTAATTTGATCATCTGTCGAATGAGGGGCCTAGAGAGGTTAATCTCTCAGGTACCTTCCAGTTCTAACTTCATGGAAATGGAGAAAGGGGCAGGCTTGGTGGTGGCACAATGTTAGAGCTGGAAGGAAGCTTAGGGAGCAGTTGCTCTCTCAATACAATATACAGGAAAGAACGTTGGATTTGGAGTCTGACGGAATGTAGACTCCGCTTCAGCTCTACTGCTTTCTCAGTTCAGCGATAACAAATATCTGCATTCTACTTACTACCTGTGTGACCTTGTGCAAGGGTTTTTTTTTTAAATTTCTCTGGAACTCAGTTGGTTCATCTGTAATATAAGGGGTTGGATTAGATAATCTCTTTTGTCCCAAGTGGGCAGGTCAGTGGTGCAGTGGATAGAGCTTCAGGCTCTGAGTTAAGAAGACCTGAGTTCAAAACCAGTGTCAGACACATACTAGCTGTGTGACTGACTCTAGGGAAGTCACTTAACCCTGTTTGCCTCAGTTTTCACATCTATAAAATGAACTGGAGAAGGGAGTGGCAACCCACTCCAGTATCTTTGCCAAGAAAACCCCCAAATGGGGTCACAAAGAATCTGAAACAACTGAGTGACAACAACAAAGGACCCAGGTATGAGTTCTCTGATACAAAAAACAATGTATGATTTAATAGAGAATATAAGCTCCTTGAAGGCAGGGGCTATTTTATTTTATTTTTTTTTTGGCAGGGCAGTTGGGGTTAAGTGACTTGCCCAAGGTCACACAGCTAGTACATGTGTCAAGTGTCTGAGGCTGCATTTGAACTCAGGTCCTCCTGACTCCAGGGCCGGTGCTCTACTGACTGCGCCACCTAGCTGCCCTGGGCAGAGGCTATTTTATTTTTGTCTTTGCATATTCCCTGATGCCCAGCATAGTGGGTGGCACATAATCAGAGCATACTACATGCTTGGTGATTTTTGATTGCTAAAGTATCGAATGAGTGTTTCAGACAAGTACTCCAGGAGTTCAGAAGAAGGAGAAGTCATTGCAGGCTAGGGAAAGTTTCATGGAGAAGGTGAGACTTGAGAGCATCTTTAAAGGATAGGGAGGATTCCGAGGAGATAGAGGTGGTGGTGGTGGACAGGGAGACCGGTTACACAAACACAAACATCCTAGACCAGCAGAGTAGCAAGACTTGGCTTTTACTACTAGACCAATAGCAGCAAAGGCCTCCTAAAGACTAACAAGCTTTTGACAAACCCTATTTAGTCGTTCAGCGTGGAGCCTTGGAGAGGTTATATGAATCATCCGGTGTTACTGCACAAGTTATCAGCACGGAGACAAACAGAACCACTGACCTATTGCTGGCTCACCTCTTCACCTTGCCTAATTAAGCCACTCATCCCACACGAAGGCAGTGCAGTCCTTTGCCTTCTCCCCTTCTCAGAAAGGACTTTGTGGAGCAAGAATGTCTAAGTGGGCCACAGCTGAGCCCTCACCCCTGTGCATGACAGTGGTCACAGCTCCCTCATCAAACCTTGGCAAGGACTACATCTTGGAGGACAGAGCATCCCTGCGTGGCCACCAGACTAATGAAGATGACAGATCTGTAAGCTGCACCAGAATTCTTACATAATGACATATAGAAAAATCCTGCTAGAAACGACCCTCTGTTTCCAAAATTCTGCTTTCACTGTGGGTCAAATCATGTTGTTTCTACATACAGGAAAGGGTACATCTCCTTCACGATAACAGAGAAAGGCTAGTTTTCTCCTGCAATCCTTTTTCCTCAAGGGTTCTAACTCTTTAGCAAAACCATAGAGAAGATAACATTTATCTTTGGGCCTATTCCTTCTGTTTCTTTTTCTTTTCTTCCTCTTGCCAGGGAAAAGGAAGGGGTATAACATAGTCTCATAGAGAAAAGACTGGCTTTTGAACCAGGAAGTATTGGATTCAAGACTTGTGTCTGACTCATGCTAGCTTTGTGACCATTAGTGAGTCACTTAATTTCACTGTGTCTCAGTCAGCAATTTAAAGCTATAAATTGTAGAATTGTTGATCTGCTACAACAAAGAGCATTCCCATACTGGAAGTTCCCTCATACTAACAGTTCTAGTCAAGACGACAACAATAATAGCATTAGTCTATACCTGTGGAGTGTTCTATAGTTATAGGAAATTTTCACAGGCTTTATCTCCTTTGGTCCTCACAGCAACTATCCTATGAGGTAAGTGGTACCAATACTGTTATCTCTATTTTGCAGATGAGGAAGTTGAGGCTCAAATGACTTGCCTAAGGTCACACTGTGACTAAACGGTAAACCAAGGCTCAAACCCAGATCTACTGATTCAAAGACCAATGTTTTTTTTTTTTTTTCCATGGGACCATATTACTTCTACTGAATCATTCTGAATCTTCTTGTTTCTTCAATCTGGCATGAATTACCTCTAACCAAAAATAATAACGGTAATAATGGTCCTATATATATATAAATAATCTTATGTGATCAATCGGTCAACATTTATGAAACACCTACTATGGACCAGGCACTGTGCTAAGTACTGGGGATACAAAGAAAGATAAAAGTCTCTGTTCTTGAGGAGTTTACAATCAATTGGGAGAAGATGACATGCAAAAGCTACGTTTTTTGAATTTTTTTAGTTGTGTCTGATTCTTTGTGACCCCATTTGCGGTTTTCTTGGTAAAGATACTGGAAAGGTTTGCCATTTCCTTCTCTAGTTCATTTTACAGATGAGGAAACTGAGGCAAACAGGGTTAAGTGACTTGCCCAGGGGCAATTTTTCTTCTTTTTTAATATATATTTTACTTTCCCTCCAATTACATGTTAAAACAATTTTTTAAACCTTTTTTTTTTAAAGCTTTGCTCTCCAAATTCTATTCCTCCCTCCCTTCCTTTCCTCCCCCCTGCCTGGAAGGTTAAGCAATCAGATATACATTATACATGTGCCATCATGTAAAACATTTGCATATTAGTCATTTTGTACAAGAAGACTTGAATAAAAGAAAAAGAATGAAAGACAGTGAAAAATAGCCTGCTTCAGTCTGTATTCAAACAATCTTAGTTCTTTCTCTGGAGGTGGATAGTATGCTTCATCATTAGTCCTTTGAGATTTTCTTGGATCATTGTGTTGCTGAGAATTAGGTAAGTCATTCACAGTTCCTCATCAAACAATATTGCTTGCTGTGTATAACATTCTCCTGGTTCTGTTCACTTCGCTTTGTATTAGTTCATGTCTTTCCACGTTTTTCTGAGACCATCCTGCCTGTCTTTTATTATAGCACAATACTATTCCGTTACAATCATATACTGAGGACAAATTTGAACTCAGCTCTTCCTGACTCCAGGTCCAGTGTTACTGTGCCCTTGGGACACCCAAAAAACTATGTACAAACAAACTATATATAGGATAAATGGGAAATAACCAACAAAGGGAAGACACTAGAATTAAGAGGGATTGGGAAAGGCTTCCTGTAGAGGGTGGGATTTTAGCTAGGACTTGAAGAAAGTCAGGGAAGCCAGGAGGCAGAGATGAGGAGGAAGAGCGTTCCAGGTATTAGGGATAGTCAATAAAAATGCCTGGGGCCAAGAGATGGAATGTTTTGTTCAAGGTAGGTTCAATAAATATATTTATTTTACAGATGAGAAAACTGGGGCTTAGAAAAATTAAATGACTTGGCAGGGTCACACAGTGAATATTTGAGGCAAGATTTGAACTCAGGTCTTCCTGACTCCAAAGATAATGCTTTACCCAATAAATCCTCTAAGCACCTTTTAACTGCCTTTCCCCACCCCACAAATGTTCAGGGAACTTATACTGTCTTCAGAATGCCCAGGCCACCCTCCTTCTCAGGCTTCTCATCTTATTCTCCAGATCATTTTCTCCTCCTTTCCTTTCTCAAAACTTATGTCTGATGTCCCATTCCATCAGTGAGATTAGGTGACTGAATTTCACCTTCTGGAAGCTAGGTAATGCAGTGGACAGAGTGCTGGGCCTGGAGTCGGGAAGACCTGAGTTCAAATTTAGCCTCATACACTTACAAGCTCTGTGACCCTGGGCAAGTCCCTTATATCACTATTTGCCTTATTATTTGCCTCATCTGCAAAATGTGGATAATAATAGCACCTTCCTCCTGGGGCAGTTGTGAGGATCATATGAAATTATTAATTGTAAAGCACTTGGCACAGTGCCTGGCACATAGTAGGTGCTTAGCTGTTATTATCACTACTACTATTATTATCATCATTAATTATCATTATAAATCATAGTGGGCACTCAAAATGTTGGTTGGTTAACAACTGTCTTCACAGCCTTGACCTAATTGGGTGATCAGCTGGGGGTAGGGAGAGGAGAAGGGGAGGGACTTGGATCCCAAAGGAGGTATTGAAATATCAATGTCCTCCCTCCTCTCCTCCCCCCACCCCAGCAGATCACATCACATAGACAGCCAGTCCCTATACCATAGTTATCCCATTAGGCATAGAAATGAGGAATATAAATCTAGTGCCAGAAAGGATGTTCAGGGTCCTCCAGTCCAACCCCCTCACTTTACAGGAAAGAAAACTGAGGCCCCATAAAGGAAAGTGATTTGCCCAAAGTAACAAGGGAGTAGAATGTACATTAGAACTCACATCCTTTGGCTCTAAATTCATCAGTCTTTCCACCAAAGTATGTTGCGCCCCTCCCCGCCCACCCCAGACAACCCAGCCCCCATACTAGCCTTATAAAAATAGGCTCTAACAGTACCCATGTGGAATATTCTTGGCAGAGGCCTCTCCATTGCTTTGCTGTAGACAAGCTTGTTTCTTGGGAAAATTAATTTTATTTAAAACTTTAGGATCATAGAATCTGAAGGGACCTTAGAGACCATTTAGTCTACCCTCAACCACATTTTACACATAAGGAAGCTGAGGCCTGAAAGAGAGAAATGACTTGACCAGAGTCACCCAGATAGACAGTATCATGATGAGGATTCAGAACCAGGACTTCTCTGCTGCATTGTCTTCCAATTTTCAGGTACCCTAAGAATCCATAAGTGGGAAAAGCACTGATAATGGAATCAAGACATCTAGGGTCTACACCCAAATTATTGTGTGACTCTAGGTGTCAACTGCCTATTCCAGGACTTAAGTTTCTGTTATTTTAATCTATATGTTTCCCTCAACCCCCAATGCAATATTCTGCATGCAGAAGATGTTTAATAAATGCTTGCCATATTAAATGTAAATGAAAATGAAGGAGTTGAGCTTAATGATCTCTAAGATCTCTTCCAGTCTCTGGTTCTGACTTGAAGGGAATATGTGTTGTCCATCTTAGACTATAAGCTCCAAGAAGGCAGGATTCTAGCACAGTTGCATGCAAATGGGCAATTATGGAAAAGTAAGGTTTGGATGAAGATGCTAATAGTGGAGGATTTTGGTCTGATTTTATTTTTTTTAAAAGTGTTTGTTGAGGCTCTTTTAAAAAACACCATTCTCAACTCTCAATTGTCTCTCTCCCAAAAGAGCTCTTCCAAATAAATCAACACATTGACCATGTCTGATTATATAGGCCTTCTTCCATATCTATAGTCTACCACCTGTTTGCTAAGATACAGGAAGCATGCTTCACTGTCAGTTCTCTGAAATTACCCTCAGTCACCACATTGATCTGCCTTCTGATGCCTTTTAATGTTGTTTTTCTTTACATTATCTTGGCAATGTTTCGAATTCTTCTCTTGGTCCTGCTTACTCTGTTCTGTATCAGTTCATACAACCAACTTCCTTTTAAAGGCTTCACATCTTGTGTATCAAATCTCAAAGGACTCATTCTATTATTTCAAGACTATATTTATTAAGAGAAGTTGGAGTCATGTGAGGTCATACCCCTAACCTTCTGCCAACCTCATCAAGGAAGATAATCATACTCTCCCATAAAAAAACCTGTTGGTATCACTGCCAAAGACAGAATAATGTTTGATGCCAACAGAGCATGTGGTCATAGAGGCAAATTCACAAAAATGGAAAAGGGCAAGGGTCATCTGATAGATGGAAAGGGCAATTATTGGTATCCTTCTCACCTTTAGACTTTAGGACTAGACTTTTTAATTGCCTCGGCCTCTCCTTTAGGTGCATTGGTTGAAAGTTTGAAGATGACACTCATCTTGTTTGGATGGTTTTCCAGGATCTCTCTGGGGACTTCTGCAAAACATTGCAATTTCACTCCAAAAGAGGGAACCTAGCAATGTTTTCCAAAACACCACCCGCCCTGAAGCATTCTTGGAAGAGTAAGCAAGGATCAGAACAATGAGAAGGAGGGAGGGTCAGCCCCTTCGGTGGAGGCAAAAACATGTCTACATCCCCAGAGTGGGGTCAATCCATTCCAGAAACTCAGGGAGGCAGCTGGGTGGACACATTAAACACTGTACTTAGTGCTCAGAGAAAGAGGGAAGAAAAGGATAAGTGGCATTTTTCTTTGCTGAAGTTTGGAAGTAAACAAGGACAAGTAGTTTTCATGATGATTACAAAATGATGGAAATTTATTACTCCCTCCCCCCATACTTCAAAGGTCCCCAGCTATGTAATGTAATATAGTTTCACTCCCAGGGGTTGGAAGGCACATTCTCTAAGTCAGAGGCAGAGTGTATTTAGTCCAGGAATCCAGGTTTTCACCAGTGCTTGGATGTGTTGGGATCTGCCTGTGTTGTCTGCAGGTTCAGAGTTTTCCTTTTTCAAACTTGAGAGAATCATTAGGAGAGAAACATAAACATAAAACCATGTGTAGAAGATGCCTGAAAGCCCAGAATGAAGATTTTTAACATTTGGGTAAAGGTAAATAGAGTTTGCAGGGTTGTGGGTTCAACCCTAACACAATGGAGCAGATAGAGATGGAACACTGCTGCTGCATCACTCCCCTACTCACTAAACTCCATGGTTCCCCATTACCTCTGGGGTCAAATACAACTTCCTCTATCTGGAATTTAAGGCCCTTTAACACCTGGATCCAATCTCCCTTTCCATTTTTATTATACATCACTACCCTCATGTGTTCTTTGGTCTAGCCAAATTTGCCTCTTGTTTTTCCTCCGAATGATATTTTCTCAACGGTGTGCCTTTGCAGGGAGACTTGTTTCCTGTATCTGGAATGTGCTCCCTAACTCACTCCCACCTCTTACTGTAGAATTCTCTGATTGCTTTCAAGGCTCAACTCAAGTGCTACCTTCTACAAGGGGCCTTTCTTGAGTACCCTCTTCCCTCTACCAGCTGCTAGGGCTTTCCTCTTTTCCTAATTACCTTATGTCATTTGATATAGAGCTTACTTTTCTATATGATGTAAGCGCCTAGTGGAAGCTACAAGCCTGGAAACTCTCTCCGTAGGTACCCATCAGCAGCTCCTAAGTACCATGGCTCTAAAGAGCTCCCCATGCCACTGAGAAGTAAAATGACTTACCCATGGTTACATAGCCAGCACGTGTCAGGTCATTCACAAACCTAGGTGTTCCTGATTCCAAGGCTGGTTCTCTGTCCAATACATGATGTTTACTCAGATGTCATTATCCCTGTTTTATAGGTGAAAAAGGGGAAGTAATTTGTCTAAGATTCTTCAGTTAATTACTGACAGAACCGAGATAAGAAACCAGGTCTGCCTGGTACCTTTTGATATCTTTATGCTAGCTCCTGATGGTGGACAGGAGTCTACATTCGTTGTCAACTGAATAGATGTGTTTGGGGCAAAGGAATAATGGAGATTGACCTCTCTTCTCCTACTAGGACGTCCCGGTGTGGAAACTACTGCCCCCATATTAAGGACCATCACATAAGCTTTGACAGGAAGAGGTTAAAAAAGACATGCTATATTTTAAAATCAATTTGTAACCTTAGATTATTTAGATCATTCTTTCTCGCCCCTGCTGCCATTATGATGTATAGAAAAGAACTAGCTGGGATTAGTTAATGACATGTCTTGTTACATTCTACACAATGGATTTGACTGAGGGTCCAATATTCATTCATAAAATTTGACTCCCCAAATTATTTGCAATAGAAAAAATGATTTCTAATTGACCACTTTCAGATACTACTTAAGCCTTAATTTGGAGGGCATGAGTGGTCTGCCTGAATGAGACATTCATTTTGAGCTCCATTTCTCTACCACTTAAGATACTAAATGGTAGGTACCAAAGGCAAAAGGAGTCCCTGGAGATGTCTTTTGAATGAGTCTGTCTCCTAAGTCAGGGAGTCATGGAGCTCTCCATTCTAATTAGCTTGCAGCACAGCTTCAAGAGGGCAAGAGCATGTGTGTCAAATTCTGATCTAATTTTCTTTTTAGAGTGGTACTTATGAAGGTTTGTGGGATCAGGATGCAGGGTCTATGCCTACTTCAAAAGCTCAGGAAATCTGTTGGGAGATTCAGCCTATTTCAACCATTTGCATTTCCCTCCTTCTTGGGGATGGAGTGGAGGTAAACTATTTCATTTTGCTGCTTTTTAGTGGTTAACTCAGATTCACTCCTAGAGACTCCCAAGCACTTCACCATTGATTATATTCACACCTGAGTTCATGCCCTTTCGTTTTCCCCCGGGAATTCTCTTTCCCTATGCAGAGGTGAGTTGGGGCACAGCACTGTTCCAACGAGATATATCTTGGCTCCCAAAATACTTACACTGATAGAAAGGGCAATACTCACAAAACCCAATTAGAGAACCGAACTCCACATAGTCACTCTAGCCAACTAGCAGTCAGGTATTGCCATATTCTACCCACCCTAGAACCCACTCCTTCTTGAACCCATGGCTCAAGCCTTACTCAAGCCTTACACAGAATAGGCTCCAAGGGTCCATGGTTAAATACCTTCCTCTCACTCACTCTGAACATTGAATGCACTCTGGGAGTCCATAGTTCAATGCCCCCAACCTGTTCCATAAACTTCCCAAGACTCATAGCCCGTTGATTGCATTTACCCAGTGACTGTTCCATGTTCTGTTCTCTGTATCTGTTTCTATCTCTCTCATCCTATTTAATTCATTTAATAACCACCAGCTCAAATGTCATGTCCTGTATTAAACCTTGGTAGGTAAGTGGTGCAGTGGATAAAGTCTGGGCCTGGAGCAGGTTCCCCACCCCTGACCTGGAGTCTTCCTGAGTTCAAATCTGGCCTCAGACACTTACTAGCTACGTGATCCTGGGCAAGTCACTTTAACCTGTTTGCCTCAGTTTCCTCATCTGTAAAATGACCTGGAGAAGGAAATGGTAAACCCCTCCAGTATTTTTGCCAAGAGAACCCCAAATGGGGTTACAAAGAGTCAGACAGGACTGGAAAACAACTGTACAGCCTAAATTACTAATAGGCCTAAATTACTTTGTATAGGTTTTATATTTATTTATTTGTGCATATGTTGTTTTCTCTGAATTGAATGTGAGCTCCCTGAGAGCTGGGACTGCTTTATTTTTGTCCTTGTATTTCTTAGCACATAGCCTAGTGCCTGATCTCATTAGCTCCCATGGATTCAATTATCATCTTGATTCTCAAATCTACTTGTCCAGCCCTAGCCTCTCTTCTGACCTCTACTTTCAACTGCCTATTGAACATCTCAAACTAGATGTCCTGGGGACATCTTAAATTCATTATGTCCTAAATGAACTCATTATCTTTACCCCCCTAATCCTTCCACACACTTCCTAGCTTTCCGATTACTGTTGAGGGTACCACCACCCAACCAGTCATCCATGCTCACAACCTGAACTAATCCTCAGCTCCACGCTCTCATTCCACATATGCAGTCACCTAGTTCTATTATTTCCACCTTCATGACATCCCTTATATGCCCCTTTCTGTCCTCTGACATTAGCACCACCCTGGTGTAAGCTCTCATGCCTGTACTATCGAAATAACCATGGCTTGGTTTCCATGCCTCAAACTGCTCCCCAGTCCATGCTCCTTTAAGCTGCTAAACTAATTTTCCTAAAGTGCAGATCTAACCCATATCACCTCCTACTTCTGCCCCTCACACCTAAAAGTCCTCTCCTTACCATTTCCCACTCAGTGAACTCCAGTGACTCCCTGTTACTCACAAGATCGAATATAAAATCCTCCATTTGACTTTTAAAGTTCTTCACAGCCTGGCCTTTTGTTTTTGTTTTTGCCTTTTTTGTACCCCCAGTCCTCAGCCCAGTGCCTTGCACACAGCAAGCTCTTAATGAATACTTGTTGGCTTGATTTGACTTCACTTGACTTGGAACATATCTGTAGTTGGTACTTTATAAAACTTGTTGACTGAATGCATGACTGAATGACTCACTCCTCTGTCACAAACACCTGCAGGGGCTAGATCCTGTAGCATTCAACTAACAATAATCACCAGCATCAAAAGAAAGTCTCGAGGCTCTTTTATGTAATGAACAATTGTAGGATATTAACAATTACCAATAGCTCCAAATACCTGGTCTTACTGTAATAAAGGTTCTGGCAGAGGGTTGAATTGGGGAAGAGCTTCAAGAGGGCCCGAGTGGGTCTTGGGGATGTTCTGTGAATCTTGATTATTGATGCACTATGAACAATGGGAAGATAATTCGATTCTAGGAGTTGAGAACTAATTCTCATACTAGGTCTGCCACTAACTAGTTGTGTGACTTTGGGGCAAGTTATTTATTTCACCATTCTGGCATTCTAACCTTGAATAATAAACCCTTATAAAAACATCTATAAGATCAATGGCAACCCCTTAGTTAAGCCACTTTGGAAGGATGCACAAGTCAAGATACACCTTTGGCAATGAGTAAGAGTTCATTTTTCAATGGTTTCATTTTCTTCCTGCTGGGGATTTGTCCTGATGTAAGGGCCTCTAGCCAATCCAGCACACTCCTCAGCAGTGGTAGGCAGATGCTATCACTATCATGTCTAAGGTCAGCTATCTTTTATGAGGAGCAGAAATCAGGGAGCAGGAGAAGGTTAAGCACTTGGGGGGTCATGGGCTTCTTTCAGTCACTCACGAGGACATTTCCAGAGCAACAGCAGCAAATAAGAGACTTACAAGGCAGAAGTTCAAACAATGAGCTGAATGACCAACAGCTGTTCCCAGATGTTCCCCTTTCTGGTTATATAAGCACTGCTTGCCCTGATTGGGGTTGCCCAACAAGCACGTACAGAGTCCCTCTTCTGTTAGTTAATCAGATGCTTTCAACATCTCTTCAGTCCTTCTATCACTCTCTCTATATACAATGAATACGGTGTAGCTATATGGTTTACATGTGTGTGCATGCACACGAAGGGGACGTTCAAGAAGGTATCAAATACATAATCCAGAACTCTGCTGCAAGAGGCCCCTTAACCTATAGCATATGTAATGGATCAGTGTCTTTAAGCTAGTGGGAACAAAGGGTTGACATAGAAGTAGCTATTCCGTTTCATTCAAATAGACATTGTCTCCCACCCAACCATGCAAGACCTGGAAAATAATTTGGCTGTTGGTTAAACAAATGGTGTCATGGTTGCACAGCACTTTTTCCTTGCTGTGAATGCCTGGCTGCTTTTAAACATGTTAGTTTCTCAGCCCAAACATATAACAGGTCTCTCCCTTTCTGTGGAGCTGATCATAGGCCACTGGGCTGAGCTATCACCATGGGAACATCTGGCTCTCTTTCCTGAGCAATGCTCCCAACCTTAAGTGAGGGTGGCCATCTGAAGAGGTCAGTGTTTGGACATTCCATGGCTTTTAATAAGAAGAGTGGGAAATCAATGAAGTAGGGTTTTTTTGTTCATTTATTTTAGCATCTACTACCTATGCAAAGCACTGTTGGGAGGAGATGGTGGGGGCAGTCATCTTCATCATCACAACATATAAAAGCAAAGAGTTCATATGCTAACTCAGGAGACAAAATAAATATCCACTATCCAACAGAGGTCTGGCAAGAGCCAGAGCCAACCACCAGGTGCCAGAGGAGGGAGCTAGTCAAGCATGTGTGAGAAACCTTCTCTAAGGCTCCAGCCTAACTTAGTTCCCACCAGTATCTCATCTTCCCAAAAGCTGTGCATATGGGATCCTCCAGGCTCCTGGCTGTGGGGCAAACATAACTGCTCACACCATTTAGATGCAAGAAATCACCAATTACAATATTTCTCATAAGGTGAAGGACCACCAGACCTTACCACTTCCCCTTCCACCAGGCCCTAAAGACTTATTGGCCTTAGAATCTGCCCTGCCACTGTGACCTCCACACCTCCAGATATTGCTGTCTGCCCTATAGCTAATACCCTAAGGACCCCTGGGCTTTGCAATCTGCCATGCTACTGCTGATAATACCACTTTTACTTGGAGGTAAAAGATGTTAGCTCCTCCAAATAGATTTTTTCAATTTTTATTCTCAGAACTTAGCACGGTGTTTAACATATAATAAGCACTTAGGTGTTCGTTTAATTTTCTTTTTGGAGACTGGATATCTTGCCCAGGCTAGAAGTGTAGTGGCTATTAATAGACCCAACTCCGCTACTGATTGGAATTGGAAATTTCACCCACTGAGCAGCCTGGTGGCCCCACTCTTAGGGGCTTACCATATTGATGCCAGACTTAGTAAGACATCCAATTGGCTTTAATCAATTCTTGAGCTCTGCTATTCACCAACCTCGGCCTCTCCAGTAGAAAGCGTGTGCCAACATGCCCAGCTAGCAGTTAGCGAATGTTTTTTCATTCTATTCCATTACATTCCATGAAGCAAAGTCCAGGTTTTCAGGCTATTGGAACTTGGTATCAGGAACTAGATAAGAAACATGACTGGAACTCACTGCAACACAAGACTGCATGGATGCTTGCAAGTTTTAATCAGGGTCCTGTGTCATTCAGTATGTGATCTACCCCCACCCCTTCATTCATCCAAATTCGTATCAACTAATCTACTATACAGGTCAGCCTCTGAGTAGACTACAATAGGCTGGCTCGCTCATATCCTTGTCAGCTGGAGTTCCTGACTTGCCACCTCTTTCTTTGTTAACCTCCATGGAATTTACTGGGTAGAAGCCCAGAACTGGAAAAATTAGACAATATTTCATGGGAGGCTCAAAGGCTCACAGCTTTAGACCAATAAGAGCTCTCACAGGCCATCTATCCAGTTCAACCCTGGGATTTTATAGATGAGGAAACTAGGGCCCAGAGAGGTCAAGACAGCAGAGGCAGTCTGTGAGGCTTGAACAGGCTGCAAACAGTGGTCTTTGAACTGAGCATTGAAGAATGAGTGAGATTTACTCAAATAGAGGACAAGAGATGAGAAGGGAATGCATTTGAGACAGAGTGACCACATGACCACATTTCCCTCCTTAGAACGGAAATGGCACTTTGTTCAAAAGAAAGGGATGCCAGGACTGGTAGCTCCTGGATCTACTCACCCTGCTTCAGGAAGAGTTAGCTGTGGTCAGGTGAGGTTAGAGGTCACTGCCAGGACCAGGAGGCAGGACAAAGTATTACCTGCTAAAGAACTTTGGCCTTCTCCCAAATCCACATGAATCAATCCTTTGTGCCATGAGTTCCAGAATCAGAGTTCCCCTAAACTTTCTGGCTCTTTGTCTAGTGAGTCAGTATCAACATGGCACTCCTTTGTCTTCTCAAAGAGGAGAAGCACTGGGGGAACAAAATAAATTCAAGCTGTAAATATCCTAGAACATGGGTTCAGATTAATCTTATGTCTAGATGGGCTTCAGGGGTTTAGGAGTTTGTTGTTCTTGAAGATGCTTGGTATGTGCATTATTCTTTATCATGCATTGTGTTCTTGTTCTTGAATCCATACATTGTAGATTCACATCGTCCAACTTTAACTAGACTGTCACTTTAGATTGCTGTCCTTTTATTCATCCCGAATTGATTCCCTGTCTCATTCCTCACTGAAGCTATTCCAAATGTTCTCTTCTCTCCTCAAGCCTCCCACATCTCCCCTTCCCACTTCTCTCTCAGATGAGCATCTTGCCTCTACTCTTATTGAGAAAATTGAGGCCACTCAGCTGTTCCTCTTCATCTTAAAATTCCTTGACATCATTCCTACTTTCTCCTTCTTTCTTCCAGTCTCTAACAATGAAGTGGCCCTTCTCTAATCTTCAATCTTTCCCCAATTACTGGTTCCTTTCCTACTGCCTCCAGGAATCCCATTTCCCTCACCATTAAAAAAGCCTCCTCTAGGCCATTCTTTCATCTCCTGCTGCTGCCGGCGCCACCACTGTGCCACCTCTACCACCCCCAGGGCTGGGGCCAGACTGCTCTCACCCTGATCCAGCAGTTTTCCCAATAACCTGCTCCATGGTCTTTGGCATTTGTGGGTTGAGAAGTCTGGCAACTGCCACAACTCAATTATTGATGGCCCTCAGGCCTGCTGCCCCTCACTCCCAGTCTGGCTGGTCCTGGCTCTGCTCCCAGCACCATGCAAGAGACCCTTTCCAGCAACCATCCAGGCTGTCCTGGGCTGGAGACCTGTTTCCCTCTGCTATTTCATGGGTTCTTCAGCTCTAGAATTTGTTCAGAGTCATTTTTTTACAGGTGTTTGGAGGAATTTGGGGGAGAGTTTAAGCAGATCTCTGCTTTCCGGTTGCCATCTTGGCTCTGCCCCCTCTATCTGATCTTTTTACACACTTTCACTCTATGGTCCAGCTATACTGGCCTGGTCACTGTTCCTCACACATGACACTTCTTCCATAATTGCACCTTTGTACCAGTCATCCTACATGGCTGCAATTCATCCTCTTCTTACCTACACCTCACAGAACCCCTCTATTCTTTTAGGATGTAGCTCAAGAACAACCTTTGAAATAAAAGTTTTCTTGATCCCATCAGCTACTAGTGCCTTCTCTCAAACTACCTTGTATTTATTTTCTTTATACTTGTTTATGTATAATTTTATACACACACACACACACACACACACACACATATATTTGCTATTTCCCCTCCACCTTTTTAGAATGTAAGCTCGTTGTGAATAGAAATTCTTTGATTAGTTTTACTTTTATCCCCAGGGGCTAATACAGTTCCTGACACAGAGGGTACATAACAAACACTTCCTGGGGGCAGGTAGGTGGCACAGTGAGTGGCACAACCCTGGAGTCAGGAGGACCTGAGTTCAAATCCGGCCTTAAATACTTGACACACTTACTTTGGGCAAGTTACTTAACCCCAATTGCCCTGCCTTCCCCCCTCAAAAAGAAAACCAAATTAAAACAAAGACAAATGCTTCCTGAATGATTATTATTAAGTCCTGTTTATTTGCTTATCACTTTTGCATTTCTCTACCATGTCCCAGGAACCTCGTCACTGGGAAATCTCATCATCTCGCAAGACTAAATCAGCATTGGCATGTCGAACTCATCAGCACCCTTTGCCCCTCTGATTGGAGGCCAGAGTCCAAAACCTCCATCTACAGAGAGGGTCCAGGATAGCCATGTCCTTATTTCCCTCCTGACTGCACTATGTTCTTGCCCAGATTACCTTCTGTTTTTCAGCTTTCTTTCATATAGTACCTTCCCCTACAATATTATAAGCTCATTGAGAGCAGAGACTCTTTCTTTTTCACATTTGTTTCCTCAATGCTTAGCACAGTACCTGATATATAGTATGTATTTCATAAATGTTTATGGACTGACTAATTGATTCTCCACTAAAAATAAGAACCAACTTTATGTGGCATTGAATTACAAATGTCTAATTCCATGGAAGAGGCAGCTAGGTGGCTCAGTTGGTAGAACGTTGGGCCTGAAGTCGGGAAAACCTGATTCAGATCTAGACTCAGACACTTACTAGTGACCATGAGAAAGTCACTTGACCTCTGTTTCCCTTAATCCACTGGAGAAAGAAATGGTAAACCCCTCCATTATCTTTGCCCAGGGACAGTATTGGTGTGGTATGGTCCATGGGACCATGAAGAATCAGACACAACTGAACACCTGAACAATTCCATGGAGAAAACCAGTTTCATTACAATAAAGTGACTCCACTATCACTCTCTGAGATACAGTAAGCTCAAAAGAGGGAAGTATGGCTTCAGCAGTGGGTGTATCCTCAGAACTCATTTTCATAGGGCAGAGCCACAAATCGATGCTCTTTTCATTGAGTCAGCAACACTAAAAAGAGGTAAAGGCAAGGGACATTATCTTGGTCATTATAAGAGGTCATTATCTCATTGTCTGGAGAGGGTATGGTTCTCAATCAGTGCTTTTGCACAGCAAATCATCTGTAAACCTCCATGGTCAGCCTCAGATAAAATCAGCTCCTTTTCTGCATAATGGCAATCATACCTGGAGGTAAAAGATGGATTTGTAGAATTAAATGGTAGACCCAGAGTCATCACTAATGGTTCAGTGCTAGCTTGGAAGGAAATTTCAAGTGGAGCACTTCCAGGGATCTGTACTCAATTCTGCTGTTTAATATTTTTCTTATTGACTTGAAAAAGGCAAAGATACCATGCTTAACAAATCTAAAGATGACACAAAACTAGGAAGGTTAGTTAACATTTGATCAGCCAGCATTTATTTAGCTTTTACTGTGTTCCAATTACTGTTCTAAGTGCCATGAATATGAAGAAAAAAAATAAAAATAATTCCCACCTGAAGGATGAGAGAGACAACATTTAAGTATATGGATACATACAGGCTATATAGAAAATAAAGAAGATGTTGTTAATAGCTCAGGTAGGGTTTGGGTGGGGGGGCACTGAGAAAGGTTTCCTGCAGAAGGTTGCACTTGAGCTGCGTCTTGAAGGAAGCCAAGGATGCACACAGATGGGGGCGAGGAGTAAGAACATTCCAGGCATGGAAGACAGGTATTTAAAAAGCTCAGGGATGGACACTGGAATGTCATACATGAGGAATAGCAAGTTGGCCAGTATAGCAGTGCCCTAGAATGAGTAAAGGAGAACCATGGGCTGGTAATATAGGAAGGAGCCAGGTTGTCAAGAATTTTACATACCAAGATTTCATATTTGATCCTAGAGGGAACTTCTGGAGTTTATTGAGTGGTAAGGTGATATGGTTAAAACTGCACTTTAGGAAAATCACTTCGGCAGCCATGTGGAAGATGGATTTGAGTGGGGAGAGACTTGAGGCAAGGAAACCAATTAGGAGGCTATTATAACAGTCCAAATGAGAGACGATGAAAGTCTAAACCAGGTCATCTATGGGAATGGAGAGAAGGGAAAATATATGAGAGATGCTGTGAAAATAGAAGTGATATAATTTGGCATCTGATTGGTTATGTGAGGTGAGTGGAAATGAGGAGTTGAGGATGACACCAAGATTTCTAAAGTGGATTATTTGAAGGATAATAATCTTTTTGACAGTCCTGATGACAGAGGTTTCTAAAAGATCCCTGCAGGTTAGAACACTGGACTAGTTTTAATAAGATTACATTTGATAGTGATAAATACAAAACCTGACGCTGGGCTTAAAGAAAAATCAACTCTATCAGTACAAAATGGGGGAAGTGTGTCTAGACAGCCATTCATTTGGAAAAAAAAAAAACAGCGGTTCTATTGGTCTGCTATTTCTAAATGAATCAACAGTGTTCTTTGACAGCCAAGAAAACTAATTTGATCTGCATTAGAAGTACTCTAATGGGGGAGTTGGTTTTCTCTCTCAGATCAATTGATATAAAAACAGGGGCAGAAAACAGAGACAAAGTTCAAAGATACATTAGTACTCTGTCATCCATCCAGTGAAAAAGTTTCTCTGAATTGGAAGAAGAGCTTGGTATTGTCTAGTAAATGATTGGCCACACCCCCGTGGCCTGTCTGTCCAGTATCCTTACATATGGTTCTCCTCTTCTCACTTTTTGGTCCAGCCATCCAAGCCTACTCACTGTTCCTCACACGTGACATTCGATTTTCCATCCCTAAGACTTTTAAACATCCCATTCCTGGAATGCTTTCTCCTCATCTCCATCTCTTCATGCCCCTGGCTTCCTTCAAGACTCAGCTCAAGTGCAACCTTCTGCAGGAAACTTTCCCAGCCCCAGCCCCCTTCCCCCAGCTGATACTGCTATCCTCTTTAAGGTTACCCTGTGTCTATTTTCTGTATTGTTTGTGCATATCTATATATGTAAATGTTGTCTCTGCCATCCTCAAGTGTGGAGACCATTTTCATTTTTTTCTTTGTAATCCCAACGCTTAAAAAGTTAAGTCTGCCAAGCTCTGGAAATAGTCGTCAGGCCATACCATAGGGTAGCAGGGATGGGGAGGATAGTACTTTCTCTCTATCCCTGTCCCATCAGTCATGGTGTCTTGCAATGGATCTATGAGCTCAAATAGGAGGCACTGCATCCAGTGGGGCGCAGAAACAGAAATACTACAGGGAGACACAAATGCAGAGAGTTAGCATTTCAAGGCAGGATCCTGGCAGCAGAGAAGAGAGCCAATTTTTTTTATTTCTTTATTTAATTTTAGTTTACCACACACGGTTCTACATAGTTTTGAGTTCCAGATTTTCTCCCCTCCCTCCCCCCTCCCTCCCCAAGATGGCATGTAATCTCATATAACTGTCATGTATAACTTCGCATTGAATTAATTTCTGCACTAGTCAAGTCGTGGAGAAGAATTTTGACCAATGGAATGAATCATGAGAAAGAAGAAACAGAACCAAAAAAAAAAAAAACCAACCCAAAAAAACAAAAGAGAAGCAAAAAAAAGGCGATCATGTAGTGCGCCTCGATCTGTATTCAAACTTCACAGTTCTTTCTCTGGATGAAGATAGCATTCTCCATCGTGAGTCCCCTGGAGTTGTCCTTGCCCCTTAGGTTGCTGAGAAGAGCGCAGTATGTCAGGGTTGGTCCTCACGGAATTCATATATCTGTGGCTGTGCACAACGTTCTCCTGGCTCTGCTCCTCTCACTCAGCATTATGTCGTGTAGGTTTTTCCAGGTTGTTATGAAGTCTGCATCATCCCCATTTCTTATGGCACAATAGTATTCCGTCACCTTCATATACCACAGCTTGTTCAGCCATTCCCCAATTGATGGGCATCCCTTTGATTTCCAATTCTTGGCTACCACAAAAAGAGCTGCTATAAATAGCCTTGTACATATGGGTCCTTTTCCCGCTTGTGTGATTTCTTTGGGATACAACCCTAGAAGTGGTATTGCTCGGTCGAAGGGTATGAACATTTCTATAGCCCTTTGGGCATAGTTCCAAACTGCTCTCCAAAATGGCTGGATCAGCTCACAACTCCACCAGCAATGCAACAATGTTCCAATTTCCCCACATCCTTTCCAGCATTTATCATTTTCCTGTTTTGTTATTTTAGCCAATCTGACAGGAGAGATGTGGTATCTAAGAGTTGTTTTGATTTGTATTTCTCTAATCAGTAGTGATCCAGAGCATTTTTTCATATGCCTGTAGATAGCTTTAATTTCTTCCTCTGAAAACTGCCTGTTGATATCCTTTGACCATTTCTCAATTGGGGAATGGCTTGTATTCCTATATATTTGGCTCAGCTCCCTGTATATTTTAGAGATGAGGCCTTTATCAGAGATACTAGTTGCAAAGATTTTCTCCCAATTTTCTGCTTCCCTCCTAATTCTTGTTGCATTGGCTTTTTTTGTACAAAAACATTTCAATTTGACATAATCAAAATTATCCATTTTGCATTTTGTAATGCTCTCTATCTCTTGTTGGGTCATGAATTCTTTACTTTTCCACAAATCTGATAAGTAAACTATTCCTTGCTTTCCCAAATTACTTAGAGTATGAGCTTTTACTCCTAAATCATGAACCCATTTTGACTTTATTTTGGTATATGGTGTAAGATATTGGTCTATGCCCAGTTTTTGCCCTACCATTTTCCAATTTTCCCAACAGTTTTTGTGAAATAGTGAGTTATTAGCCCAGAAGCTGGCCTCTTTGGGTTTATCAAAGAGTAGATTGCTAAACTTGTTGATTTCACCTACTTGTGTACCTATCCTATTCCACTGATCCATACCCCTGTTTCTTAACCAGTACCAGGCAGTTTTGATGACTGCTGCTGTGTAGTACAGTTTAATATCTGGTGTGGCTAAGCCACCATCTCTAGCATGTCTTTTCATTAATATCGTAGATACTCTAGACCTCTTGTTTTTCCAAATGAATTTTGTTATTATTTTGTCCAGCTCAGTAAAAAAAATTTTTGGTAGTTCGATTGGTATAGCACTGAATAGATAGATTAATTTAGGTAAAATTGTCATTTTTATTATATTAGCTCGGCCTAACCATGAGCAACTGATATTTCTCCATTTATTTAGATCTGATTTTATTCGCGTGAAAAGTGTTTCATAGTTATGTTCATATAGGCCCTGGGTTTGTCTTGGCAAATAGACTCCCAAATATTTTATAGTGCCTTCAGTAACTTTGAATGGAATTTCTCTTTCTATCTCTTGCTGTTGGACTTTGTCAGTAATGTATAGGAATGCTGAGGATTTATGTGGGTTTATTTTATATCCTGCAACTTTGCTAAAGTTGTTTATTATTTCAAGTAGTTTTTTACTTGATTCTCTAGGATTCTCTAGATAAATCATCATATCATCTGCAAAAAGTGATAATTTAGTTTCTTCTTTTCCTATTCTAATTCCTTCAATTTCTTTTTCTTCTCTTATTGCTACAGCTAATGTTTCTAATACCAAATTGAATAATAGGGGTGATAATGGACATCCTTGTTTCACCCCTGATCTTATTGGGAATGCATCTAGTTTACCCCCATTACAAATAATGCTTGTCGATGGTTTTAGGTAGATGCTATTTATAATTTTGAGGAAGGTTCCACTTATTCCTATGCTTTCTAGTGTTTTTAATAGGAATGGATGTTGTACTTTATCAAAGGCTTTTTCTGTGTCTATTGAGATGATCATATGGTTTCTGCTAGTTTTGTTGTTGATATGGTCAATTATGCTAATAGATTTCCTAATATTGAACCAGCCTTGCATTCCTGGAATAAATCCTACCTGGTCATAGTGTATTATTCTCATAATGAGTTGCTGCAGTCTTTTTGCTAATATTTTATTTAAAATTTTTGCATCAATATTCATTAGAGAAATTGGTCTATAATTTTCTTTCTCTGTTTTAACTCTACCTGGTTTGGGTATTAGTACCATATTTGTGTCATAAAAAGAATTTGGTAGGACTCCTTCTTCACCTATTTTCCCAAGTAGTCTACAAAGTATTGGAATTAATTGTTCTTTGAATGTTTGATAGAATTCACATGTAAAACCATCTGGCCCTGGAGATTTTTTCCTAGGGAGTTCGTTGATGGCATGTTCAATTTCTTTTTCTGATATGGGGTCATTAAGAAATTTCACTTCCTTCTCTGTTAGCCTGGGCAGTTTATGTTTTTGTAGATATTCATCCATATCTCTAAGGTTGTCAAATTTATGGGCATACAGTTGGGCAAAATAATTCCTAATTATTGTTTTGATTTCCTCTTCATTACAGGTGACCTCCCCCTTTTCATTTTTTATACTGGTAATTTGATCTTCTTCTTTCCTTTTTTTAATCAAATTGGCCAAAGGTTTATCAATTTTATTGGTTTTTTCATAAAACCAGCTCTTTGTTTTATTTATTAATTCAATAGTTTTCTTGGTTTCAATTTTATTAATCTCTCCTTTGATTTTCAGTATTTCTAATTTGGTATTTAATTGGGGGTTTTCAATTTGCTCTTTTTCTAGCTTTTTCAGCTGTATGCCCAGATCATTGATCTCCTCTTTCCCTATTTTATTCATGTAGGCATTTAGAGATATAAAACTTCCCCTAAGGACTGCTTTTGCTGCATCCCATAAGTTTTGGTATGTTGTTTCATTATTGTCATTCTTTTATATGAAGTTATTAATTGTTTCTCTGATTTGTTCTTTGGCCCACTCATTCTTTAGAATTAAATTATTTAGTTTCCAATTAGTTTTTAGCTTATTTTTCCATGGTACTTTATTAAAAATGATTCTTATTGCATCATGATCTGAAAAGTATGCATTGACTACTTCTGCTTTTCTGCACTGGATTGTGAGGTTTTTATGCCCTAGTACATGGTCAATTTTTGAGTATGTGCCATGTACTTTTGAGAAGAAAGTATATTCCTTTTTATCCCCATTCAGTTTTCTCCAGAGGTCTATCATATGTGCCTTTTCTAAAATTCTGTTTACCTCCTTAACTTTTTTCTTATTTATTTTGAGGTTAGATTTATCAAGTTCAGAAAGGGGGAGGTTGAGGTCTCCCAATATTATAGTTTTGCTGTCTATTTCTTCCTGTAACTCCCTTAACCTCTCCTCTAAGAATGTGTATGCCTTACCACTTGGTGCATATATGTTAAGCAATGATATTGCTTCATTGTTTATGGTGCCTTTTAGCAGGATATAATGTCCTTCCTTATCTCTTTTAATTAGATCTATCTTTACTTTTGCTTTGTCTGAGATTAGGATTGCTACACCTGCTTTTTTTACTTTAGCTGAGGCACAATATATTTTACTCCAGCCTTTTACCTTAACCCTATGCGTATCCCCCTCTTTCAGATGCATTTCTTGTAAACAGCATATTGTAGGATTATGGTTTTTAATCCATTCTGCTATCTGCTTCTGTTTTGTGAGAATGTTCATCCCCTGCACGTTCAGGGTTATGATTTCTATCTGTGTCTTTTTCTCCATCCTAATTCCCCCTGTTTATGCTTTTATTTCTCCCTTTCCCCTTCTCCTCCTCAACAAAGTTTTGCTTTTGACTGCCGCTTTCCTCAGTTAACCTTCCCTCTTTATTCCCCTCCCTTATCTTACCGTTACCCACTTGCCACTTCTCCTCTCCCTTCTGCCCACCCCCCTCCCTTTTTCCCCCCTTACCCTCCCATTTCCCGTAGGACAAGTTAGATTTCTAAACTTATCAGAGTATGTTATTCCCTTCTTGAGCTAGATCAGATGACAGTAAAGCTCAAATACTGCTCTTCTCCCTCCCTTCTTTCCCTCTACTATAATATGTTTTTATGCCACTTCCTTTGGTGTAATTTACCCTTTTCTACTACCTCCTTACCACTTCCCTCATAGCCCTCCCTTTATATCTCTAATTTATATTTTATATCTTTACATCAGTTAATTTATACAGGCATTCACAACCTATGTATATCCCTTTCATTTGTCATAATAGTTGTACCATTCACAAGAATGACTTGTATATGCATATATATATATATATATATACACACATATATATATATATATATATATATATATATACATAAAAAACATACATAAGATGATATAATCCCACATAAAGATGTAAACAACCTGCCCTTATTGGTTAATAAGGTTTGTGGGGTTTGTCCCCCTGGTTACCTTTTTATGTCTCTCTTGAGTTTTGTATTTGGAGATCAAATTTTCCATTGAGTTCTGGCCTTTTCATCAGGAAGGTCTGGAATTCCCTTATTTCATTGAATGTCCATCGCCTTGCCTGGAAAATTATGCTTAGTTTTGCTGGGTAGTTGATCCTTGGTTGTAGTCCCAGCTCCTTTGCCCTTCAGAATATCATATTCCAATTTCTCCTGTCTTTTAATGTGGAAGCTGAGAGATCCTGCGTGATCCTGACTGTAGTTCCACGATATTTGAATTGCTTCTTTTTGGCTGCTTGCAGTATTTTCTCCTTGAGTTTATAGCTCTGAAATTTGGCTATAATATTTCTTGGTGTTTTCAGTTTGGGATCTCTTTCAGGGGGAGATCAGTGAATTCTTTCAATGACTATTTTGCCCTCTGGTTCTAGGACCTCTGGGCAGTTGTCTTTGATAATTTCTTCGAAGATACTGTCAAGGCTCTTTTTTTCATCGTGGATTTCCGGTAGACCAATAACTCTCAAATTGTCTCTCCTGGATCTGTTTTCCAGGTCAGTTGTTTTGCCAATCAGATATTTCACATTTTTTTCTATTTTTTCATTCTTTACGTTTTGTTTTATTACTTCTTGATGCCTCATAGATTCATTAGCTTCCACTTGCTCAAGTCTAATTTTGAATGAGTTAGTGTTTACATTTTGCTTTTGAGTCTCCATTTCCAATTGGTTGATTTTGCCTCTCAGGGTGTCCTTTTCTCTCTCTAGATTCTCAATCTTCGTATCCTTTTCGCCAATCTTATTCTTTAGGGACTTGATTTCATCAGTGAATTTTTTTCCATTTTTTTCCTTATTTTCTTTTAGCTCCCTAATTTGGTTTTTAAAATCCTCCTTTAGCTCTTCCAGCAGTGCTTTTTGGGCTGGAGACCAGTTCATATTAGCTTTTGAGGTATCTGATGTATCTACCGTGTCATTGCTATCCTCTTCTATGTTGATATTTTGATCCTGCCTGTCTCCATAAAAAGAATCTATTGTCCTCGGTTTTTTTGTGTTCTTCTTCATGTTGGTTTGCCTTTTGCTGGCTTTACAACGAATTTCTATCTTTGGGCTCTCTGTCCCAGCTTTCTTATTCTGGGGGTTGTGAGTCTAGAATTATAACCTTCAGTTTCCTGAGGTGTGGGGGAGGGGTCTGGCTCCCTGGCGTCTCACTCCCTGTGGGTGCTCTCCAGCACTTGCTTTTCAGCAATGGTCTCAGCTGTTTGTTGTTTGAGCTGATGTCTAGCACTGCCCCTGGGGGAGCAAGGTCACGTCTGGGCTGTTGGCGTTGACCCCTGCCGACTCTGCCCCTCTGGGACTAATGAGCTTCTAGTATTTGTCCTGTGAGGCCCCACTACTCTCTCCTCTGTTTCAGTTCTCTTTTTTTTTTTCCCGAGGAATTCTCTGGGTGAGGGGGGGAGGGATTAGAGCCTTTTACCTGGCCATTGAGTCTTCCGGAAGTTCAAGAAACCGAGTTCCTGGGTTTTGCAAGCGTCAGGACTGGGTATTTTCACGGCCGGTGGTGTTGCGCTGCCTCTCGTCGCTCCCACAGACTGCCGTCCTGTGTTGGGAGGCCTGGGGATCTCCGCCGGTTTCGGGCGCCCAGCTTTCTCCCAGCCCGTCTCCCACGTGGATTTCCCAGCCGGCCGCTTCCACCTTGGTCTGGAGCAGCTCCGCAGCCCAGCGCTCTCCGAGCCTACAGGATCGTTCCTCCGGCCTTTCAGACTCTCCCGGCTCGGAAATTTGCCCCACGCAGACTGCTCGCGGTTTCTGACTCTCTCAAATCTGCTCAAATTCACTTTTTTATAGGAATCTGACAGACCTTGTGAGAGAGCTCCGGTAAGACGCTGCCTTCACGCGGCCATCTTGGCTCCGCCCCCTAGTAGGTCGAGCCAATTTTTGAATCAAGGGAAAACTGGCCCTGATAGTTCAGAGTTAATCTGTAAATAGAAGCAGACCCAGGAGCTCAGCTGAATGACCCATCCAGCAGAGATACTGTACCTGGGGAGACTGATACAGTTACAACAACAAGAAAAAAGTACATCACATAATACAAGCCATGTGAGTTGCCTTGCCCATGTGTGTACCTTTTGTATATGTCTCACTACCAGTGTATGCCCGCTGTTCTCTTAAATGCTATATATTTCTGGGAAAGTGAGTGACAGGTTTAAGGAGGGAATGTTGTATAGTTACTTTTCTTAGCATTCATCTTAATATTGTCATCTTGAGATAATTGTGTCTTCTTGCTGACTATTAGTGGTAGGACTGCTGTTCAGGAGCTTAGAAGCTGTAATTTTAGGATTTACAGTAGCCATCCCCCTGGAGGATCCAACCAGCAAATGCCCAGTTGGAGAGGTAACCCAGAGGGGATGCTATAGAGGCATTCAACAAGATGTCAATCCCTCTGTATTCTTTCCTGTTCAGATCACACCTAGTATATTGTGTTCCATTATTAACATCTCATATTAAGAAGGAAATTGATACATTGCAGAGTATTCAGGGGAGGGCAACCAAAATGGTGAACAGCTTCCTGATCACTGAAGGAACTAGAAATGTTTAGGCTGGAGAAGAGAAGCCTTAGGGGGAACATGATAACTGTCTTTAAGCCCTTAAAGCCTTGCCATTTAGAAGAGAGATTAAGATTCTTCTCCTTGGCCCGAGAGAGTAGAAAGAGGAGCAAGAAGAAGAAGTTGGAAAGGGAGTACATTTAGGCTTTATATAAGGAACTACTTCTTAAAAATTAGAATTATTGAAAAAGTGGTATGGATTAAGTTGAGTGGCAGTGAGTTTCCCTTTATTGGGAGTCTTCAAGTAAAGACTATATGACTCTCTTTCTGGTAGGTTAAGGAATTTGTTTCTTCTACTTCTGAAATCTGTAACACTGTGAGTCATCCAGCTGGTTGGCCCAAATTAGGGAGGTCTTAACAGTGATGATGGAAACATTCATGTGAAAGCACTTTTTAAAGCATTATACAAGCACAAGCAATTATTTTTCTTATCTGAAAGGGGGTATTATCTGGCTTGAATTATTGAGCTTTCAAACATCTTCAGGTTGTCAGCTAGCCTGGAGGAGAGAATTCATTAAATGGGTCCAAAGGAAGCAGAAAGACTTGAAGAGTTGACATCTCTTGGATGAAGCAATTCACTCCTTACTTTCTGGTAGGCATAAGCAACAGTTCTTCTAGCTTTCTCTTTTTTAGTCACGATGTTTCTAAATGTCCCTGTTCTTCTAACTTATACCCCACAATAATTTAAAGACCCTTTGCTTTAATGTTGAGTTTTCCTTTCTGTCCTGATTGGATTTGGGAGGGCAAAGTTGGGAAAGATCCATTTTCCAGTCTCTGTTCTTCAGATTTCCTTTAGAGGAAGCAATGGTATAATCAACCCATGCTATTGACCTTCGCATTTATGAATCAAGTCAAATTGATTGAATGTGGATTTGGCTGTCAGAAGACCAACTTGGAACAAGTGGGTGGTAGGGGAGCCTTGGCAATCAGAAAAGCAATCTTCAGGGTGTTTTGAGATATAGTTCAGACTCAGAGTGGGCAAAGAAAGCAAATTCAGTATCAGTTGGAATGAAAGCCCAAGGATTTTTTATCCACTGAACAAACAACTGGCCCATCAGAGCTTCAAAGTAGGCTCTTGCAAAGAAGATATCTTTCAGTCCATGAATAAATGGGATTCATTTTGTTCTTGTGGCCAGCAACCAGGGTGTGCGGGGGATGCAGCCCGGCTTAAGGACTGGTCTTGTTGTGGGGTATATTGACAACCATCTAGGCTTATTTATTAGTCACAACTTGAAGGGCTTAACCTGAATTAGCCTACAGTCATGACTAAAATTCCACCACTAGGGAGAGATTCTTTTGAGTTAAGTTATCAGGGTCCCAGAAGCCCCCTTTTAAAATGCAAATCCACCCACACTACAATGGACAAACAAAAAAGATGTTGTGTGTAATGCCTGGGGAAAAGGGAGTTTGTTTCCTAATCTGTAAAGTGAAGTATTTGGACTAGATGACTTTTAAGGCCCCTTCCACCCAAAATATAGTGATGCTATGTTAACTCAGCATTAGCTACTAACCCTCAGCATAAATTGGGTAGCTATGGGGATTAGCACATGAGATAATATAAATAAGTATTTTGCAGACCTCGAACTATACTACTGTCAGACTGTCACTAGAAAACTAGTAGGCACAAATAAGTTTTTTAACAAATATTTTAAAAAATATTTATTTTCAGTTTTCAACATTCACTTCTATAAGATTTTGAGCTCTAAATTTTCTACCCCTTCCTTCCACCCCCTCCCCAAGATGACATGCAATCTAATATAGGCTATACATGTACAATCATATTAAATACATTTCCACATTAGTCATGCTACAAATAAGAAATAGAACCAAAGGGAAAAACCATGAGAAAGAAGAAATTAAAAAAAAAGGAGAGAGAGAGAAAATAGTATGTTTTGATCTGCATTCAGACTACATAGTTCTTTCCCTGGATAGCATTTTCCAGAGTCTTTTGGAATTGTCTTGGATTATGGCATTGCTGAGGAGAGCTATGTCTATCAAAGTTGGTCATCACAGAATGTTACTGTGACTGTGTACAATGTTCTCCTGGTTCTGCTCACTTCACTCAGCATCAGTTCATGTAAGTCTTTCCAGGTTTTTCTGAAGTTCTCCTGCTCATCATTTCTTATGGTACAATAGTATACCACTACATTCATTTACCTCAACTTGTTCAGCCATTCCTCAATTGATGGGCATCCTCTCAATTTCCAATTCTTGGCCACCACAAAAAGAGTTGCTATAAATATTTTTGTACATGTGGGTCCTTTTCCCATTTTTATGATCTCTTTGGGATACAGACCTAGAAGTGGTATTGCTGGGTCAAAGGGTATATACACAGTTTTATACCCCTTTGGGCACAGTTCCAAATTGCCCTCCAGAATGGTTGGATCAGTTCACAACTCCATCAACAATGCATTAGTATTTCATTTTCCCCACATCTTCTCCAACATTTATCATTTTCCTGTTTTGTCATGTTAGCCAATCTGATAGGTGTGAGGTGGTACCTCAGAGTTGTTTTAATTTGCATTTCTCTATTCAATAGTGATTTAGAGCATTTTTTCATAAGACTATAGATAGCTTTAATTTCTTCCTCTGAAAACTGCCTGTTCATATCCTTTGACCATTTATCAACTGGGGAATAACTTGTATTGTTATAGATTTGACTCAATTCTCTATATATTTCAGAAATGAGGCTTTATCAAAGATACTGGCTATAAAAATTGTTTCCCAGCTTTCTGCTTCCCTTCTAATCTTGGTTGCATTGGCTTTGTTCATGCAAAACCTTTTTAATTTAGTGTAATCAAAATTATCCATTTTGCATTTCATAATGTTATCTGTCTCTTGTTTGGTCATAAATTCTTTCATTCTCTATAGATCTGACAGGTAAACTATTCCTTGCTCTCCTAATTTGCTTATAATGTCACCTTTTATGTCTAAATCAAGTACCCATTTTGACTAAATGTTAGTATATGGTATATGATGTTGGTCTATGCCTAGCTTCTGCCATACTATTTTCCAGTTTTCCGAGCAGTTTTTATCAAATAGTGAGTTCTTATGCCAGAAGCTAGACTCTTTGGGCTTTTCAAATAGTAGATTGCTACAGTCATTGACTACTGTACCCTTGTGCACCTAACCTATTCCACTGATTCACCATTCTATTTCTTGGCCAGCACTGAGTAGTTTGATGATTGCTGCTTTATAATTCAGTTTTAGATATGATATGGCTAGGCCACTTTCCCTTGCATTTCTTTTCATTACTCCCTTTGATATTCTTGACCTTTTGTTCTTCCAGATGAATTTTGTTATTATTTTTTCTAGCTCTATAAAATAAGTTTTGGTAGTTTAATTGGTATGGAACTGAATAAGTAAATTAATTTAGGTAGAATTGTCATTTGTATAATATTAGCTCAGCCTACCCATGAGCAACTGATATTTTTCCAATTATTTAGATCTGACTTTGTTTTGTAATTGTAAGTATTTTGTAGTTTTGTTCATATAGTTCCTGGGTTTGTCTGGGCAAGTAAATTTCCAAAATTTGTCAACAGTTACTTTAAGTGGAATTTCTCTTTCTATCTCTTGCTGTTGGGCTTTGTTAGTAATATATAGAAATAATGATAATTTATGTGGGTTTATTTTATATCCTGCCACTTTGCTAAAGTTGTTAGTTATATGAATAGCTTTTTAGTTGATTCTCTAGGATTCTCTAATTATACCATCATATCATCTGAAAAGAGTGATAGCTTCATTTTTTCATTGACTATTCTAATTCCTGCAATTTCTCCCTGCCCCCTTATTGCTAAAGCTAACATTTCTAGTGCAATATTGAATTACAGTGGTGATAATGGGCATCTTTGTTTCACCTCTGATCATATGAGGAAGGCTTCTATGTTATTCGCATTACATATAATGCTTGCTGATGGTTTTAGATAGATGCTACTTACCATTTTAAGGAAAACTCCATTGATTCCTATGCTCTCTAGTGTTTTTAATAGAAATGAGTGTTATATTTTGTTAAAAGCTTTTTTTGTATCTATTGAGATAATTATATGATTTCTGTTAATTTTGTTATTGATATGGTCCATTATGCCAATAGTTTTCCTAATATTGAACCAGCCCTGCATCCCTAGTATAAATCCCACCTGGTTATAATGTATTATCCTTGTGATATGTTGCTGTGATTTCTTTGCTAATATTTTATTTAAAAATTTTGCATCTATATTCATTGGGGAAATTGGTCTATAGTTTTCTTTTCTGTTTTGGCTCTTCACATTTTAGGTATCAGCACCATATTTGTGTCATAAAAAGAATTCGCTAGGACTCCTTCTTCACCAGTTTTTCCAAATAGTTTATATAGTATTGGAATTAATTGTTCTTTAAATGTTTGGTAGAATCCACTTGTAAATCCATCTGGCTCTGGAGATTTTTTTCTTAGGTAGTTCATTGATGGCTTGTTCAATTTCATTTTTTGAAATGGGGTTATTTAATTGTTTGATTTCCTCTTCTGTTAATCTGGGCAATTTATATTTTTGTAAATATTCATCCATTTTACTAAGATTATCAGATTTATTGACATACAGTTGGGCAAAATAGCCCCCAATTATTGTTTTAATTTCCTTTTCATTATTGGTGAATTCACCCTTTTCATTTTAGATAGTGGTAATTTGGTTTTCTTCTTTCTTTTTTTAAATCAAATTAACCAAAAGTTTATCTATTTTGTTCATTTTTTCATAAAACCAGCTCTTAGTTTTATTTAGTAGTTTTCTTAATTTAAATTTTATTATTCTCTTCTTTGATTTTCAGAATTTCTAATTTGGTTTTTAATTGTGGATTTTTAATTTGTTCTTTTTCTAGCTTTTTTAGTTGCATGCCCAATTCACTGATCTCTTCTTTCTTTATTTTATTCATGTAAGCATTTAGAGATATAAAAATTCCCCTAAGAATTGCTTTCACTGCATCCCATAAAGTTTTGGTATGTCGTCTCATTATTGTCATTCTCTTGGATAAAGTTATTGATCGTTTCTATGATTTGTTGTTTGACTCACTCATTCTTTAGGATTAGATTATGTAGTTTCTAATTAGTTTTTAGTCTATCTTTCCATGGCCTTTTATTACATGTAATTTTTATTGCCTCATTATCTGAAAAGGATACATTTAATATTTCTACTTTTTTGCATTAGATTGTGAGGTTTTTATGCCCTAGTACATAGTCAATTTTTGTGTAGGTGCCATGTACCACTGAGAAAATGGTATATTCCTTTCTATCATCATTCAATTTTCTCCAGATATTTACCATATCTAACTTTTCTAACATTCTATTTATCTCTTTTCTAGTTTATTTTGTCAATAGATTTTTCTAGTTTTGAAAGGGGGAGGTTAAGGTCCCCCACTAGTATAGTTTTGCTGTCTGTTTCTTCCTGTAACTCATTTAACTTCTCCTCTAAGAATTTGGATGCTATACCATTTGATGCAAATATGTTTAGTATTGATATTACTTCATTGTCTATCATATCTTCTAGTAGGTTGTAGTTTCCTTCCTTATCTATTTTAATTAGATCTATTTTTGCTTTTTCATTGTGTGAGACAATGACTGCTACCCCTGCTTTTTAAAAAAAATTTCAGCTGAAGCTTAATATATTTTGCTCCAGCCTTTTACCTTTATTCTATGTGTATCTCTCTGCTTCAAATGTGCTTATTGTAAACAACATATTATCAGATTATGGTTTTTAATCCTCTCTGTTATTTGCTTCCATTTTGTGGGAGAGTTCATCCCATTCACATTCACAGTTATAATTACTAATTGTGTCTTTCTCTCCATCCTATTTTTCCCCATTTATGCTTTTCTCTTTCCTTTTTCCCTTTCCTTACTCACCAGTGCTTTGCTTCTGACCACCAACTCCCTCAATCTGCCCTGCCTTTTATTAGCCTCCCTCTCTTTTCCTTCTCCTTTCTCCTCTTACTTCCTACAGAGTAAGATGATTTCTATATCCAATTGAGTGTGTATGTTATTCCCTCCTGGAGCCAAATTCAACAAGAGCAGGTTCAAACAATGCTCACTTCACTCCCTTCTTTCCCTCTACTGTAATAGATCTTTGTACCATTTCATATGGCATAATTTACCCTTTTCTGTCTCCACCTTTCCTCTTCTCCCCCCCAAATAAGTTTTGGTGGAGAGAAAGAACTATGAACAAGGATGGAAAGTAGGCTTGGATTGGGTCCCCTGTTGTTTGTCCTCCATTTCAAAGAGGACTGATGACATCATCTTGACTAGAGTGTGAATTGGATTTAAGTGAGGTAGAGTTGCACAAAGTCATCAGCCTCATTATTTCTTCCAGAGTCATCGGAGTCCAGTGGCAAGGCAAAAGTGAGGATGACTGGAGATGGCCCAGGATGCAGTGGATGACTTTGGCATCTTTGATGTCTGACCAAGCTCTAAGTGCTCCACAGCACCTGCTTCAGCCACTTTCATGGTCATTGGAACAAATTGTTGTTATCTACCCATTCCGCAGGGGGGAAGTCTTCACGTGCTTGGGGGAGACACTTCTCTACCTCATGAAGAGGTTAGAGGCCTATTGTTTATCTTCAACCTGGTTTAGCCCGTCTGCTGAGATAGTTGTCAGGCTGTGGCCACTGTTCATGATGCAGCTTCTTGGAGCCATAGGTGACAGTTGGGTGACAGTGGATGCTAAAGGTAAATGAGCAACCCTGAGAAGGGCTCGACAGGCCCTCATACCAGAGGTGCTAGTCCTCTCTGAATACTGCATATACTCCTAGCGAGGACTTAGAGGGCCATATGTGGCCTTGAGCTGCAAGTTTCCTACCCCTGATAGAGCCGTCACTAAGAACTCAGGATATGGGTTAAATCACAGTGTCAGTGGCATACAATCATTGATTAATTGTTGACTTGACTTAACTTGACTTCATTGTACACTCACTAACTACCCTTTCTGCTTCCGCTTCACTCCCCACCCTATTCCCATTGTCCCTCTCAGCCTCCTCACCCAACACCATTTTCAGATGAAATCAGGTTAAAATGAATGTCAAGGGCATTCTTAAGGGAGGGAGAAAAAACAGAATAACTTCCAGCTTGTGGGAGGTATATAGAAAGATCGTAGGATCATAGAGCTAGAGCTGTAAAGAGCCTTGGAAGTCTACCTAGTGCACCTAAGTCCCAAACCCCTCATTTTACAGATGAAGAAACTGAGTCCCAACTAGGCAAACTTGGGGCTTGTCTAACTTTGGAAAGGTTTAAAGCATCAGAAGATTCAAATCCAAGCCCTCTGGCTCTAGCAACAATGCTTATTTCAGTAGGGAAAAGGTATTTCCATCAACATCGTTGTTGTTGAGTCATTTCAGTATTGTCTCACTCTCCATGACCTGATTTGTAGTTTCCTTGGCAAAGATACTAGAGTGGTTTGCCATTTTCTTCTCCAACTCATTTTATAGACAAGGAAACTAAGGTGAAAAGGGTTTAGTGACTTGCCCAGGGTCACACAGCTAGTAAGGTGAGGTCACATTTGAACTCAGGTCCTCCTGACTCCAGGACTGGTGCTCTATCCAATATGCCACCTCATTACCCTGTTCAACTTTACCTGTAGGATAATCTTGGGCTTATTTTTTTAAAAAACCATCAGCTACTCCAGCTAAGGACTATAAAGAGCAGAGAAAGTGCTCCTTCTTCCTCCCACATTAGTAGTTCCCTTCCTGGGAACTCTGTACCCTAGAGGGTATCAAACTCAAATAGAAATGGGGAAGGGGCAACAAATCCATACATAAAGTTTCCCGGGGCTGCATATTTATTCATTTAAAAATAATATTCTCTAGGTTTTGTTGTATTTTTATTTATTTTGTTAAATATTTCTCAATTACATGTTAATCTCATTGGGACTACACTCGGAAGGGTGGCAGACCTTGCGTTTGACACCTGTATTCTTCACTAATGAAATTACAGGCCCAGCATCACTCTTACCCCTATGGCATCTCCTCTTTAGCCCACCACCTTCCCAAATCACTGCTAAGTGTCCCCCTAAGGTACAAGCTGGTGGGGTGGTGCAAAGATTGTCCTAATTCATTTTACTCTGAAGAGGGTTCTGGGAAAGGGGAATAAAAGAAAGAGCAAGGAGAGGAGGGAGATAGAATTTTGTGGATGGAAAAGGTGATGGATAAGAGTCAAGGGCAAGATGGGGAGAGAAGAGCAATAAGTGAAGATAAAAAGGGGGAGTTAAGTCTCAGGCTCCCTGTTTGGCCCTTAGCTCCCTGAGCTGCCTTGAACAAGTCACATAATATTTTGGGGTCAGACACTATCCTCATTAGTAAAAAAGTCCTATCAACTGTCACATCTTCAAATAAGGAACTTTCCACAGGGCTGCTCTGAGATTAAATCAAATTGAGATTCTTAAAGGAATTAATCAAGGGCCTCTCCTCACCCCATCCCACTTATATTAGCTTTCCTGACTGATTGGTTTAATATTTATTGAGCCAAGATACGCATTAACACACAAAAGATACCATATCTCTCTTCTTCCTGCTCATATTAATTTTTTGAAAAAAGGAGGATGTACTTGCTACAAGAGTTTTTATTTTGAAGCTTTATTAGAACCTGAAGGAGAACATCAATACAAGTTTACATAACCATGTTAACAGATCCCAACACAGCCCAAGGGTGTGCTATTAAATGTTTAACAACCAGCTTTCCAAATATATGTGTGTGTGCACATACATACAGGTATATACATGTATATATATACACATGTATACTATATACACATGTATATATACACATACAGGTATAATATGTGTATATGTATGTGCCCATATACAATATATATATATAATACAATTTATATATATATATATAAAACACACACATATATATACACACTTGTGTATATATACACATACATGCATAGTATGAATATATATGTGTGTGTACATGTATATACAAATACATATATACATACACATATATGGATGTACATTTATACATATGACTATGAAGGTACATGACACTTTTAATCCGGATTATTAACATTTTCTTCATCACTTTCTTAAATCCAACAAAATAATAAAATAAACCATAATGAGTAGCATTTGCCAATTATTGAGGTGTAAATGTTCATGCTGAAAATTTAACAATCAGTTCTCAATAGCCAATTTGTTTTTTTTGTTTTGTTTTGTTTTTTTGGAGGGGGGAGGGCAGGGCAATGGGGGTTAAGTGACTTGCCCAAGGTCACACAGCTAGTAAGTGTGTCAAGTGTCTGAGGCCACATTTGAACTCAGGTCCTCCTGACTCCAGGGCTGGTGCTCTACTCACTGCACCACCTAGCTGCCCCCAATAGTCAATCTGAACTGGCTCCAGCGCACCCTTACTTATACCCTGATACTGTTGGTTTTGAACAACATCAGAAAAGCATCATGTTTCCAGAAAGCATTCTCTTACTACAGAGATTTAAGGGATAAAAAATCTGCTTTTTTCAACATTTTGTAAGGATTCACTTTAAAGACTTTTCTTCCTAATCCTCTTGTCTGTAGACAGTTTGACCAGTGAAAATATGGAATACCTTAAAAGAAATTCAGGTTTATTACTTTCAAGTCTGTATAGTAAATGAAATCAGTCTAAGGAAATGTTGTCTTACGGACCTGCTTTCATGAATAAGTAAGATTTTATTTTTATTTTTGGTAATTAGCACGCTACTGGATATAAAGCTATTTCCAAAATGCATCTGTGAGGAGTTCACTCTCTTTGAGTCGTCTCAATAGTTCCACTTTAAAATTTTGTTTGTAAATTACTTAGGAACCATGAAGTCTGTGTAATCAGTTTTCTTAATTACCGTTAAACTGATTATGCAGTAGGGCGGGGAACAAGGATTTTGCCTGGAGTCAGGAATGAGGGAAGGGGGACTTCTAGCTCTAAGCCTCTGGGTCCAGTGTTTCTACTAGTTTCTGGGGGCTTATTATAGCTTCCAGGTAATTGGCATGACTGAAATGTGTGTGTGTGTGTGTGTGTGTGTGTGTGTGTGTGTGTGTGTGTGTTTAAAAGGCATGATGGAGACTGAAAGGATTAAGAGAAAAGGTGTGTCTACTACTCCCAACCTCAGAGAGACTGGGCGAATGCTTCCTATTACTCAAGACAAGGGAACGAAAAGCAAAAGGCATTCACTTACTTGGGGGACTTTCCACTGGTAGGGGGAAGTCAGAAAGCTTTGCTGCCTAAGTGTCAATAAGGTGGAGGTTCTGAGGCAGTTTATCCAATTTATCAGAATGAAGAGTGACCATTCCTAGGCATGTAAGAGAAAAAAAAGTGATAATACTTCGTAGACTTTCAGTGGATGGCAGCTGAGAAGCCTGAAGAACTGGCCAAGGGTGGAAGGGAAGGGTGGAGAACAGCAGAAGAAGCAGAATTTCATTGAGCAGATGACACCTGCCTGGGAGGAGCCGTGCCAGTGGAGTAGGCAGCTTGTGCCCCAAAGAGGCAGAGACTGTGGGCAAGGACACTTCAGAACCCGAGGCAGAACTTCAGGGGCAGGGCCCAACCATTAGCCTGGAGACAGAGCTAGGAGAACTCAGGGCAGATGCTTTCCCTTTCTGGACACAAGTCAAAACGAGAGAAACCCTCAAAGCATATGTTTTCCAGAGATTTGTTTCCTCCCCACACGGGCACATGAATTTGTAGCAGGACTGTGCTATTCATGTGTGGAGGCTGAGAATGATTCTGTTGTTGATTTCTCCTTGATCTTTAAATGACTTGCATTTCTATATTAGTTTATTGGTAAATAAAGCATATTGAACTCAAGTAACTGTAGGATTCCAGTATTCATGAATTCCTTAAAAAAAATTTTTATTATATGTATACATATGCATGTATTACACACAATATATAATATATGCTATACAGGTATCTATTATGCGTAACACACACACATATATATATTACATATAACATATTATGAATCATATATACGTTATATTATATGCATATTTTATATATGCTATATGCATATGTTATATATTATATACTAAATACATTATTACACACTATGTCCTTGGTCTCAGTTTAAAGGTCCAAGAATCATAGATTTGGAGTTGGCCAAGTTCAACGCCTTAACTTTAAAGATGAGGAAACTGAATTCAGAGAATTTAATGGGTCGTTGGGGAGGTCACACAGTGGTGACAGCGCCAAGGATCAGATGGAGATCTTTTGACTTCAGAGCCAACACTTTTCCCTTAACCACATTTCAGCATCTGTAGAAACGAGTTTGATGGTGCCCATCTCTTGGGGATGCTGTGAAGTGTAATGATTTACAGTGATTATAGGGATAGGCACTGGACCAATGATTTCTTTCATATAAATATCATCCCAAATGAAGAAATTCTCTCTATCAATACTCATTGGCACCCCTGGTTCAGAGTTGTCAAACTCATTGCCCACAGAATGGGCCTGAAACCATTTAAAATGTAATTGGGAAATGTTTAATAAAATAAAAATACAACACGGATAATGTATATGTGTGGGTTTCTAAGTCAATATGGAAGGAGCAAGGATCCATTTCTATTTGAGTTTAATACCACTGGCCTGGAGTGCCTTCCCCAGGGAACCAGTACAGGTCAGAGACAGAATTCCAACCCAGGTGTTCCTGGCTCCAAGACCAGCCTCTCCATCCACTCTGCCACACTGATTAAAATAACAAAAACAAGACCATTATCATAAACAGGCCACTTCTGGGCTCCTCAAAAGTCCTTGAATTTTCTAAACCTTAGGTGATTTGTCCTTTTCTTTTCCCCTATCTTCCCTACTCTCCCTCTTCTGCACCACCCCCATCATCATCACAGCCTTTGGATAAATTGGAAGCAGCAGGCAGAGCCCTCCTAGGATCCAGGCATCCACATCATTTTCATCTGAACCTTCTCATTGTTCCTAGATTATCCAGCAGCACGAGTAATGGCAGGGACTAGGTTGCTCCAGCAGCACTCGACACCAAGAATTCAGTCTCCTGGTATACCTGCCTGCATGTAGGTCATTGAGGCAATGTGTTCCCTTCTGAAACAAGATCCACAGCATCTGTCACTGAGTAGAACAGCCAACCCTATTAGAAAGGCCCTGCTTTGCAGTCCTGACCTCAAGTGCAGCAGAGGAAACTTGTTTTGGCCAAAACTAGGGGTAAAATCTCAAGACCTCACATTCCATTCTCTGGATATTATTCAAGCTGGGGTGAGGGACAGGGGACAAAAGTTTACTCAGGCAATTTGCAACCAAGCTGTTTTTCTAGTGGGACAAACATTTGGTTGTCTGGCATCTGGACACTTAACAGCAGCCAGGTAGCATAGTGGATAGAGCACTAGGCCTGGAGTCAGGGAGACTCCTCTTCCTGAATTCAAATCTGGCCTCAGACACTAACTAACCATGTGACCGTGGGCAAGTCACTTAGCCCTGTTTGTCTCAGTTCCTCGTCTGTAAAATGAACTAGAGAAGGAAATAGCAAACCACTCCAGTATCTTTGCCAAGAAAACCCCAAATGGGGTCATGAAGGTTGGACATGACTGAACAATAAAAACAACAAACACACATGTATATTCATTTTGCTGTATTTGAAAAGGGTGTCATCCTGTGTACCTAAGGGAGTAGAAATGATAAGTGGAGGAACATCTCATTCTCTGTTATTGTAGCTGAGGAGATGTGTCTCTGGGTGACTAATCCCAAAGCATTTGGAACATTTTTCTCCAATGAAATTCCAAAGGATACGTATGGAACACAAAGGAAAGGAAACAGACAGTGAGCTGGTCAGGCCTGTCCTTGCAGGCTGGATGTGTAGGCAACAGAAATGCCTATTAGACACTCTATAGATCTTAAGGGACATGTGCTACACCATCCTCCACATCAAGGCTCTGGGGTTACAGGCGTACAACTGTTCACTCTCTTATAGAGAAGTAACAAGCTATTTTTGCACCTAAGTCAAGGATCACCAGATGCACCAAAGGCAAGCAGTAGAAAGCATGCCTCAAATAAACTTTTTTTTCTTCATCGACACAAAGCATTATTTTATTTAGAAATATATTTATTTAGTATTTTAATTTTCCCCTAATTTCATATAAAAACAATTTTTAACATCAAATAAACTTTAAAAGGCAGCTTTGGTTGATGGAGCAAGCAGGGGAGAGCCAGGCCAAGGAGGCGCTCACCTGGATTGTAACCAATATAGCAATACTATGTGTGAGAGAAGGGATGAAAAAGGGAGAGAAAAAAGGAATAGTAGCATGTTATAATTGAAAGGTACCTTATAGATCTCCTGCAAATCCAAAGTTGAATTCCTTTATGCAACATCCCTGATAAATGTTAATCCATTATCTGTTTAAATATGTCCAGTGACAGGGAGCTCATTATCTCATAAAGCAATTCAATGTTCCAGAAGACAATGCTTTCTACTCTTAGATAGATCTGGTGGTTGGAAAGTTCTTCCTTTGAATTGAAATATGTCCCTTTATAATATTTCCCCAGTGATCCTGCCCTTCAGAGCCATACAATATTAGCTACTAATATAGCCACCTTCTAGAGATTTGAAAGTAATTCTCATGGCGACCATAAGCCTCAACTTTATACTTAATGAGAAAACAGTCTATAAGTCACCTATAAATTATGAACCAAATTGTAACTTTATGGAATTGACTCATCAGCCATGGGATGAAAATTAATGTGACTTGATGGACAGAGAGATATCCTTAGAGTCAGAAAGAACTGGGTTCAAGTCCTATCTCTGACACATAATTGGATAACTAACCAAGACACTCAATCTCTCAATGCCTTAGGCATGGACTCTCTGTGAGTTAACACCACGGGACAGTCACTGAGCTATATCAGTATGTTTTCACACTAGGAGTTCTCCATGTGGATGAAATCACAGAGTAGCAGCAGCAGCAACAAACAAACAAACCCCAATCTCCCACCTGCACATAAGTCATCGAGGCAATATATTCCCTTCTGAAACAAGATCCGTAGCATCTGTTGCTGAGGGGTAGTTATTATTATCATGAGGTTAATAATAACTCACATTTATATAGCTATTTAAAGGCTATAAAGCATTTCCCTCGTAGCAATCTCATGAGGTACTATCTATACCTTATAGATGGAGAAGACACGTTAAATGGTAAATATCAGTGCTAGGATTCAAACTCAGGTCTCCCAGATCCTCGTCCTCTGTACCTGCAATTAGGTCATATTACCTTGAGTAGGATTCAGGACTAACATAAGGAAAAACATAAGCCCCAAACTTGAAAATCACAGAATCTGAGTTCAAATCTCAGCTCTGCTTATTTACTTACCTGTGAGACATGGAGTAAGTGACTTTACCTTTCTGGGCCTCAGTTTCCTCATCTGTGAAATGGAGTTGGTGGTGTCAGACGAGAAGATCTACCCCATTTAGTCATGGAACTACAATCCTTCCATAAATGGAGCAAAAAGAAAGAGAGCGATAGTTGCTTAATGATACAGAGTGGAAAGGAGTCGAGTTTCCATTCTTAAGGGACTTGAAGTGAACTGTGAACCTAAAGCCTGAATGCACCATGCTAATTTTCTGAAGTGATTGAACCGGAACAAAACCCTCATGTCCAAATAGTCTCCCAAATGATCCTGAACTACCCTAATATTTCATTTGGTTCAGGTTCCTGCTCTTTTCTGCCCTAGAGGTATCAAACTAATTTAGCAGGCAGTGTGTCCTCGAGCCAAGGGCCTTCAGAAACAGAAAAGGGAGTAACACACATCACTTTCTTTACAAAGTCTCCATTTTCAAAGTTGTAAAACATTGCAGTCAGGTTCCTTACTTCCTCAATGTTTAGCAAAATATGATTTCAAGGGCTTTGGGGATTTGTTGGTTGTTGTTATTTTGGTTAGAAAAATCAGCCCAGCTGCTGAGGACTCTCCCATACAATAAGCTGAGAGGGTTCCTGTCAGTTGAGTTCCCAGATAAAAGAAAAACAAAACGAGTGTGCGGCGGTTTATCTTTTTTGAAATAGGATACATTTTTCCCATGTTCAGATCCTAAAATACACAGCCGTAATTGAATCTACCTTTATTAAATTACCCAGCTATGTCCACAAAATTGTGGAAACCGTCTTAAATTAGCAAGGTCAGTGTGGGAGCAGGCTGGATGTGAGAACCCTGAATGCTGAGGCCTAAAATGACTTCCAATAGAAACCCAAGCTGCGGAGGACAGGTTGGAATTCAGGGCTCCCTCTGCAAGCAACAGGAAGTTCTCATATCATCCTGAATGCCAACTGTGGAACTTTAGGGAATCATTAAGGCATAGAATTTGAGATTTGGAAGAGAGAAATCATTTTCTTTTTTTTTTTCTTCTTTGTCTCCTCAGCACCTTGCACAGTATCTGGCATTTGGTAGGTGGTCGATTAATGCTTATTCAATTTAATTTAATTAAACCCCTTAACTGGATTCAGGAAGACATGGGTTAAAATCCTGCCACTGAGTCTTGCTACTTGTATGGGCCTGGGGAAGTCATTGAACCTCTCCAAAGCTCAGTTTCCTCATATATATTCTTTAAATGAAGGAGTTGGATTAGGATTTGGCACTTCTTAGACTGTGGGTCACATATAGGGTTGTGACCCCCAGTTTAGGAAGTGCTGAAGGGGTCACAAGTGGAAAGTTTAGGAAGCCTTGGATTAGATGATCTCTAAGGTCCTTTCCAACTGGATACTCTTACGAGGCAGGAATCATTTCTATGATATCCTTGGCAGACTACTGCCTCCCATCAAGCTACCTCCAGGAAACCAGCTCTGGACCCACGTGACAGTAATCTTGCCCTTCCCTGAATCCCTTTAGCACAGATAGTCTGTGCCACACAATTTCATACTTGATTGTATGTTTTTACGTTAGTCTTTTGAGCATAGGGATAGTTATCTTATATATCTTTGTGTCTCCAATATCCAGCTCGTTGCTCCATATGTAGTAGTCATCCAATAATGTTTGTGTATTGCCATAAGTTGCATTTCAATATCCCCTAGTTGGTAAATATACGAGATGTGACTGTGAAACTTATTGGGGATCATTTTTAGCCAATAGGCTACTTCACAATAACCATAATTATGGAAAGGCTTCAGGAAGTTGAAAGACTTCAAAACTTTGATCAATGCAGTAGTTAATCACGCCTGCAGAAGAGTGATAGTGAAGGCTGTTTCCCATCTCTTGACAGAGATGAGATGGACTAGAGGTACAAAATGATACATATATTTTCAGACAAGGCATATGTGTTGATTTATTTTGCTTGAGTAAGGTTATTTATTATAAGCAGAGGGAAGGATTCCATTGGTAGGCCTGGGGGCCAAGAAGAAGGAGGCAATGAGAAGTAATGGGACGTAAAACAATAAAAGAACACAAATGGAACATTAAAAAACATATGAACTTATTCATACCAATGAGTATTGTCTCCTTCAAAAGAGTCACCATGGAAGTTGTTGTTCAGTCCTTTCAGTTGTGTCCGACTCTTCGTGACTCATTTGGGGTTTTCTTGGCAAAGATGCGAGAGAGGTTTGCCATTTTCTTCCCCAGCTTGTTTTTACAGATGAGGAAACTGAGGCAAACAGGATTAACTGACTTGCTCAGAGTCACATAGCTAGTAAGTATCTGAGGTCAGATTTGAATTCAGAAAGACGAATCTTCCTGACTCTGGGCCCAGCACTCTATTCACTGCCACCTAGGGTGTTGTCTTAGTCCAGGGTTGCTAGCATTGCTCCAAATACATTTGGAAGGCTGTATATACAAATTCTCTCCTTAACTAAACTGTAAGCAAGAACTGGTAGGGCATCTCTTTAGTATTTCACCAACTGCTTAGCATAGGTGCGGGCATGTGATATGAGACGTACTCAATAAATACTTGTTGAATGAATAATCTAAGGGTCTGGACTAAAGGATCTCTGAGGTCTTTTATCGCTCTCCAGTGCTAAGCCGTAACTGCCCAAGTGGAGATCCTCCTACCTGGTATTTAATGGGAAAAAAGGCCAATTTCAGCAACATTTATCCATGCCCAAACAGCGAACACACTAATTAAAATTGTTGTTAGATATCTGAAAACAACTTGATTTATTAGATGAGGTAAACATTTCCCCTGCAATCTTTTAAGACTATTGGTTCAATTAGAAAATAACTCCCTCTCCATTCCCCGAGACTTTCTGCCTCTTCGCCTCGCTCCTACCAGCATATTGCTAGATGTTGTCCAGAATAACACAGCTCCCGTCTCAATCATGGATTTCAAAATACTTGGCTTAAATTAGAGTTTTGCTTTGTATGTCATGAATTAATGTTGCAATTCAAATCAGCAGCCGGGTATAAAGTACCCACTTATGTGCAAACATATTATGTACTGTGATAATGATGAGAGCTAATATTTATATAGTACTTTATAATTACAAATTACTTTTATACATATTGTTTCATTTGGTCCTCACCACAAACCTCTGGTGGTATATTACATAGCCACTTTATAGATTAGAAAATCAATGATCAGGGTTGGAATGACTTGTCCATTGTCACATGAGTAGTCAGTATTATAGTTCTATTATGTATTCTCTTATATTCCTACTTCTTTGAAAATTAGGTATCCATATATGTATGAAAATTTTCAATGAATCAGAGATGTCCAATTCCCAACTGTTATTAAATAATAGAATATGCTTTAATGAATATTCATGACATACAAAGCACACACACACACACACACACACATGCATGTATGGTGTCTCAGAAGTCTTAGAGTGGTGTTAAGCTTTATTAAAGCTATTAAACCGAAAACTGTGCTAAAACTTTTGAGATACCCTGTGTGCGTGTACGTTATATATACACATTACACATGAATGGAGGTCTTCCTTACTCCCAGGCCAGATCTTAAATACATATACATGCATACATTTACATACATATGTAAATATGTGTATATGTATATAATCCATACACATACATGAATTTTATAGTTGTTATATTTGTAAGGTATAACTATACAAATTATTGGTGCCCATTTTTTAACAAACAGACTAGAATTTCGAAGAAGTATGCTCTGACATACTCTGATCTGTATTGGTAGAGGGAGTTTTCTCTCAAGGAATGTCTTACCAGTGAAGTAGCAGGTTCAAGTCAAATGCATACAGACGTCTTGAATGTAACTAATATGTACATGTTGTCTTCCCTATTATAATGGAAACTCCTTGAAGGCAGGGACTGTTTCCCTTTTTTCTTCGTACCTCCAATGCTTGGCACAGTGCCTAGCACATAGAGCTCAATAAACATGTATTTATTGATATTGTCAATTATGCTATAATGACACAAGATGGCCATGAACATTGAAATGTATCTGTAATTATTTAATTTTCTTTAATTTTCTAAAACTTATCTCCATAAAACAACTTGGAGAACAATACTATATACACATACAAATATGTGTATACATGTGGATATGCACATGTGTGTATACACATACATACATTTATGAAGATTTGAGTATACGCATGAGCATATATACAGGCAACTCTCTAAAATTCTGATAGAATAGTTATTGATCTGAATTGGAAGAGAGAGTTTCCTCATTAGGAATTCCCTATGCCAATGAAATAATAGATCTGGACTTAATACACACACAAAAATGCATGTAGAAGACATTAATCGTAGACACCCATTTATATGAAATACTATTCTAAAAGACATTTTATGGGTATAAGTTTTGTAAAAAAGCATAAATAATAAAAGAGATAGTCAATGTTCATGGCTGGTCCATGTCATTATTCATGAATGGCAATATTGATCAAATTAATCTGCAGGTTTAATGCTATGACAATGAAATTATCAAAGCAATACTTCAAAGAATTAGGTAAAATAATAATAAAATTAACATGAAGGCACAAAAAGTTAAGAATATGTGATAATGGAAACAAAGTAAGAAAGACAATGGCATCACAGGACCAGATATCAAATTATATTACAAAGCAATAACTATCATTTTGAGGTACATGGTATCCAATACTCAAATATTGAGAATTGCAACCACATTGATTGGGAAGTTCTCTCAGTGATGTAGATCACAAGCCAGTTGTGATGGCCTATGCTGTATAATTCTTGTCCATGTTCTTCCAAAAGCTCGCTCTAGGGGATCAGCCCAATGTTCTGGGTACCTGACTTACTTTTTTTTTTTTTGCCATCAAAAGGTTACTAGTGGAATGAATGAAGCTTATTCAACAGTCATCCTTCACTCACTTTGGTCATATTTTATGATCACACATTTCCCTGACTACATCTTTTTCTTTGATTCTTTTTTCAAAGTTCCCAATTTGCTAGTTATCATCATCATCGTCATCATTTGTTTTTATTGTTGCTATATGAATGCAATTATTAAAAAGGCATTGGGCAGGTTAGAAACTGTGGTGCCTGATTGCAGAAGATGGCTGGATTGAATCAGGGACAGGATCCCAAGGTATTCACTGAATGTCATTCTAGGTACCTTTTAAGGGCTTTTCCAAGGCTACTTAAGAATGTTTGTTTGTTTGTTTTATTTTTGCTAATAGCCAGAACTAAAATTTCTCTTCTTTTCTGTCCACTTGGATTTTAAGTTCAAAAGCAAGTGAAGTATATTTAAAGATTTCTATAGCCACCATTGACTTCTGTGCCACATGGGGGAGGGGCATTTCATATGACTACATTTTGTTTTTACTGCTTTGTTCCTTCTCCTTTTGGCTATTTACATAGTGGTATGGGAATAACAGTTAATAGGAGATGAAAAGTTAAAATTAAAATGACTTTTTCCACTGTGAGGGCATTCCTCCCTTAAGCCCTTCACCCTCCAGGGGCCTGTTTTGGACGAGTTCAGTGGCACAAAGGTAACTCCATAAGCAATGAAAGACACTATAGTCCTATATTCCAGATCCACAGAAAAGAGGTGGAGCTTCTAGCTTGGGAACAGTGCCTGTGATGAATGGAGATCTGCCTCAAGAAGGAAGTATAACAGAAGAACGGAACCTAACCCATGTGGCCTCATGGGAGAGTGGAGAGAGGGCTGGATTTAACAGTGCCTTGCACATAGAAGGTGTTTAATAAATGTTTAAATAAATTTGGAGCCAGAGGACCCAGCTTTGAATTCCAGTTCTTCAGCTTACTACCAGTGGGATATTGGGCCTCAATTTCCTCATTTATAAAATGAGGGTGTTAAACTAGATTTCAAAAGAAAACTTGGTTTCACCAGAGATCATTTCCTAAAGTGGAGAGAAAGTGTGATTCTAGGTACATTTAAAGGTCCATTCCCATTCAAAATCTATGTTCCTACTACGTCTGCATGGCCGACTTTGTAGCTTTCATTGGCAGTGCTGACTATTGTCCCACTCACCAAACCATCCAAGGAGACAAGAAGCACTCAGCCCTCTGTTACCACTGAGCATACTCATGGGAGGGGGCCAGTTAGGGGGCTGTTAAGTGATCACATCGGGAGGCAGAACCTCTTCAGCCTTAGGCCTGTCTTTATTGTCTAGGAAACCACAGGGCACACAGGTAGGTAGAAGTAACTGCTGACAACCAGGCTTCAATCTCATCTCCTATTCTTCTCTTTATCATCACTGGGCTTAGGACAGCAGGGCTTCCCTCTTAGGGACTCAGTCTGAAAGCCTTGTCCTGAAACATATTGGCATATGTGGAAACAATATGTGCTCTCCTGAGATTTACCAAGCTATTTTTAGGGAAAAAAATCTCAACTTTGCCTCAGTTTTCCATTACTATTGAGATCCTAACACCTTTTCCAGCCAATATCAGGAACTAAGGCACCAGGTCTAACCACAAAACAAGAACATATTTTCCATATCTTAATTTTGGATGTGTGTCACCATGAGCATCTTGGAATAAGGTAAAAGAATTGGCACTGTTTGAATTCAGTTAGGAGCTGGGGGACCCATCACCAGATATTTACTGATCCAGGTGCCTGACCTGAAGTACTCTGTCACTACAGGATAACATCTCTTACATTCTTCCCCTAATCTCTATTCAAATGGCCACCACCCTGGTCCAGGCCCTAATCGCCTCTCACCTAGACTTATTTCAGTGACTTTATTATGATTGGTCTCCCTGACTCAAGCCTCTCCTCATGTTAATCCATCCTCTTCTTGGCTGTCAAAGTGATTTTCCAATCATACCACTCCTTTACTTAATAAACTTCTACGCTTTCCTATTATTTCTAAGATCAGATACAAATTCCTCTGTTTGCTATGTAAAGCCCTTTACAACCTACCTCATTCTCATTATATTCTCTGTGGCCCAAACCAATTGGTGTTCTTTCTGTCCCTCACACATGATATTCTACCTCCTACCTCCTTTTTTTCACTGGGTGTTCTCCAAGCCTGGAGTGAACTGCTCATTTCATCCCTTTAGAATCCCTAGTTTCCTTAATTACTCAACTCAAACTTCTGCATGAGGCCTTTCTTGATCCTCTCAGCTTCCACACTTCCTCCCACCAAATGACCTTGTATAAGAGGGCCTGCCCAAGAAGCAAGCAAAAACTGAAGATGGTAGGGTTAGGGGTGAGAAATAAAAGTCAGAGACAATGAAATATAAATAGAACATCTTTAGATACAAAATACACATTTCTATCCTAGAAAGGGTCTGAGGCTTAAACAGATCAGGAAGAAAATAAAGAGACCAGAAAAAGAAAAAAGAAGAATTGGCCTCCATAGCATGGACTACATTCATAACTTAGTCCCTCATCACTTGTCTATGTGAGATCCTCAAAGGCTATGGAAGATGGAACTGACTGAGGTGGAAACTGAGCAGACTAAGGCATGGTAGAGTGCCTTACTGAGTAAAGAAGCTTTTGAGCCAAGGAGAGTTCCCAGAAAGCAGAGGCTATACATTTCCTTTATCCTGTCAGGAGGAGACAAGCAACACAGGATTGAGGTTGCGAGTCAAAGGGAAGACACTTGTGGAGATCCTAATCTAAAGATCATTGCTCTAACACAGACTTGCACAACTTGGCAGTAAGTAGGGGCCAAAATTTAAAAAGGCTAAACTTCTTTGGACTACAGATGGATTTTTAGTGAGTCACTTTCCAAGTAAAGGTATAATTAATTATTGAACTATTTTGAAAAGAAACCATATTGAAAAAAAGGAAATTTCAATTAATATCAATTAATTACATTTATTATTTAAGATTTTTATTTATCATGAAATCACATTAATGCTAAAAAAATTACTTTGCTAAGCGGTACAAGTTTTAATAAATTTTTTCAGGTTTTCTTACTGTTTACGTTTAGTTAATGGGACATATTATACTTCTTGTCAGCAATCAGTTTATTATACTTTGGAATCATGTTTGAAATAGATTTCTTTAGAAATCTGAAAACTAAGCTTAGTAGCCGCCTCATTTTCTGAGTTTACTTTCTTGAAAAACTGTTGTTCCCTGCTGAGATTTTTCCACAATTTGGATGCTTTAATTTGTTTTTTGGTGTCCAATTTGCTTAAGTCAGGATGTTTTGATTCAAAATGGCAATGAAGATTGTGCTCCTTTGGAATGGCTATTACTTCTTGGAAAACAAGGTACAATATTTTGTCTCTCATGTAAGTTAAATTTGTCCACTCTGTTTTAAACATTCTATGTTCTGATTCGATCTTCCATTTCTTTTTATCTCCCACTTTGCAAAGTCACCCCCAAAACTTTAATGTTAGAACCAAAAAATCTCCACAGTAACTGCTCACATACAAAAAAATACTGAACTGAGTGTCTGACTTTGGAGAGAGTACCAGACACTCATGTAACCTGGAGGGCAGCCACACAGTGAGGGAAGAAGTCCTCGAATTGCTGCCACTCACCACATAATGGGCATCAGCTGCATTGGTGCGTGGCTACACTCACTTTGTCCCTGTTCAATGCCAGTAATGACCAGAAGCACAGCCACTCTCAGACTAGAGACACTCCTCTCATACTAGAGACAGTTGCCACCAGTCATGTGACAAACAGGAGAGTGAGCAATGCCAACCTGTCTACCAAGTTACACAATAATGACTAGTGGAAGGAGGATTAAGTGGCACACTGACAAAGCACTTGTTGCATCTTTACGTTCTTTTACACCCTCTGCATTTTTCACAGGCCGCCTGAAGTCCTTTGGTGGCCTGAGGGGCATATGTTATGCAGACCTGCTTTAACAGAAATAGGATTGTAAAACTCCAGCTTGAAAAGAGCATTGTACCATCCATCCAAGCCAGTGGCTAAAGCTGGCTGGCAAGCAACAAGTATTTATTAGGCACTTACTATGTACCAGATACTGTGCAAAGTTTATTATACGCCAGGTATTGTGTTAAGATGTAAAAAGACCACAGCTGCCCATTAAAGAGCCAGCCCAGAGAGGCCCATCCATCAGAGCTCGCATGACCTAGGAAGAGCAGAGTAGCTAAGGGACTTGTTTGGCCCAGCCTGGAAGCCGCAGGCCAGCAGCAGTGGCCTGCCCAGCCCAGCCCAACAAGAGCCTGGCTTGGTTAGGAGACAGCAAGTTGCCAAGTGCTTGACTCATCTCAGCAGTGGTTTGGCTCATCCAGCCAAGAAACCATGTCCTATAAGGAGCAAACTGAACTGAACCCCAGATGACATGCCCAATAGAAAATGTTACAGCAAACTGCATTAGGATCTTCTGGAGAGAGAAAGGACATTGAGCCCTTCATTGAGTATGAGTTTCCTTGGCTGTGTGTGTGCTGTATGTGTGCTTCACTATCGCTGTCTTTTAAGCTCCTGTCCACATTTCTCTTCCTCTCCCCCACAGCTCACTCCCCTCCCACTATGGACTCTGTGTGTATTTGCAGGAAAATGCATTCATGATGTTGGGGGAAATGTATTCCAACAATTGTCCTCACTATCCTTTTTGAGTAAATGCCTTTGCTTAAGACTGAGTCTACCAGATGATTGTTAATGGGAAACACACTGGTAGGGGCTTGTTAGAGAGTATTAATAAGATTTGTCGTTGTTGCCTCCGTTTGCTGTAGCTGCCCCAGTTAAGAAGACAACCACCGACATGGTTACCCCTGGAATCCTGAAAGCAGTAGTAGCCACCCTTCTGGGGGCTTGGCCTTACAGTTCAAGTTTGTGTTGGGCAAATGAACCCCAAGGAAGGGGAAGGTTACATTTGTATTTATTTTGGATATATTTAGTATATACTCATATGTATAAATGTCTAGAGACAGCCGAGTGGCATGGTGGATAGAGCACTGGGTCTGGAGTCAGAGAGATCTGAGTTCAAATATGGCCTCAGATAATGAGTAGCTGTGTGACCCTGGGCAAGTCACTTAACCTCTGCCTACCTTAGTTTCCTCAACAGGGATCATTAGAACTCCTACCTCCCAGGGTTGTTTGAGGATTGAATAAGATGTACTTAGTATAGTGTCTGGCACATAGAGATGCTTCATAGATGATTATTCCTTTCCTTCTCCCCCAACAAAATGGAAGACAGAAGCTTCCCTTTTTGTCTTTCTGTCCTTATCATGTAGCATAGCTTCTGGCATGCAACAGGCAAAATAAATATTTTTTAATTCATCAATTGACACTGGATGGTAAAAGTACTCACCTGGTACTCCTTCTACCTCCCACTTTAACTTCCCCTGATCTCTGTGATTCAGCCATCTGCTAAAGAGAAAATTTCCCTGTCCTACTAGCACTCCCCACTTGAATGCTACCATTTCCCAAAGTCAGTATCTCCGCTCCTCTTCCCTGGCTATCCCTCATTCTTGCAATTCTCTCCATCCTCATCGTCATCTCCTGCCCTCCTTAGCTTCCTTCATGTCTTAGCAAAAATCCCACCTTCCCCTTCCAAGAAGGGACAAACACTTTTCTCAATCCTCCTTTAATGCTAATGCTTCCCCTCTATTGATTATCTCCAATTTGTCTTGTATACACTTTGTACATCACTGTTTTCAGGTTCTCTTCACCATTAGACTGTGAGGTCTTTGAGAGCAGGGACTGGTTTTTTTTTTACTTTCTTTGTATCCTAGGTACTTATTGATTTGGTTTTATTTTTTGTTGATTTTTTTTGAGGGGTGAAGGCAAGGCAATTGGGGTTAAGTGACTTGCCCAAGGTCATACAGCTAGTAAGTGTGTCAAGTGTTTGAGGCCACACTTGAACTCAGGTCCTCCTGACTCCAGGGCCAGTGCTCTACTCACTTTGACACCTAGCTGCCCCCACCCCAGGCACTCATTGTGCCTGCTTAATAAATGCTTTTTGATTGACTGCTCTCCCATTTTATTGTGTCCTCCTAAATCTCCACTCTATTATTATCAAGCTGTCATTAATAAGCTTCTCTTCTTTCTAGACCTCTTATTCTTTCCATTTTTTTGAATTTGCTGACTTGGAGTCAGGAAGACTTTAGTTCAAATCCTGCCTTGGACATTCATGAGCTGTAGGATGTCAGGCAAGACATTTAACTCTCTCAGCCTCAGTCTCCTTAACTGTAAAATAACAGCACGTACTTCAAAGGTTAGATATAAGATTATAAGGATCACAAACCTTAAAGTGCTATATAAATGCAGTTGTTATTAGAAAAATATTGAGGCTGTCTTCTTTGGCCTCAAAAACCATCCACAAAATCTCACATTTTCCTTAGTACTCTGATTCAGTTTTTAAGGAAGTTGTGGTCCTTCTCTTTGCCAAGGCCAATCCCTCGATCCCATCCTCTCTCCTCCCTTCTGGAACTTATCACTTTGATCATTTGTTCTCTGTCTCTGTCTCTATATCTGGCTCTTTTGTCTCTGTCAGTCTCTTGCTCTGTCTCTCTGTGTCTGTCTGTGTCTCTGTTTCTCTCTCTGTCTCTCATGTCTTCAATCTATTCTTAGCTACTGCCTTCTTCCCTCCTGCCTACAAAAATGCCCAGATCTTGCTCATATTTAAGAAAAATATCAAAGACCAAAAAGCAAGCTTCACTTTATCCTGCTGTGTCCAGGTCAGTGCCCAGGACACTCTAGTAGTCTCTCCTTTTTCTACTCCCCCAACACCCCTGTTTTGGGTATCTGACAGTTGGACCAGTTTTGGATCTACCTAACTGGATGATCTTCTATCCCACATCTCTCTATCTTGTCCTTAAAAAGGACATGAGAGAGATGTTGCCAAATACTTCACTAAAATCCACTGTGTTGTGAGGCGGCTCATTGCATTTTCAGTCCATTCTAATTGTTAGAAACTTCCTTCTTAAATTAAGCCCAGATCTGCTTGTGATTGTTTAAAAAAAAGAAATCCAAAACCCATCTGGGGCTGCCCCAAAGCATTAGCGCTCAGCCTTTTCCATCCACAACACATCACTAAGGCCCCCTGGGCCTTTGTAGAACAGAAGCACAGATTGTTTGCTATTCCTGCTTTGGAAAATGTTGGCACCTGTGCCCCCAAACAGCTGTCACTTAGCCATGCTGAAACCTAATGGAATTTTGATAACTAAACAAGACTAGAGGGGAACCTGGTGTGGACACCACCCTAGGATCATCTTTCAGGGATGTTTCCATAGGGAGGGGGTATGGAGGGGAGCTTGTCATTGAATTTTGTCTCCATGGCCATTTATTGGCATTATTTCATGTGCTGAAGCTCTGTGAATCCACGCCACTCCAAGAATCCACAGTATCAGGAAGGAAGTTATCACTTTCCTCTTCTAAAGTGATCTCCACTCATTGTAGAGTTTGGTCAAGGATCAAATCAAACTTCGTTGTTAGACTTTTCTGGTCTCCCCGTCCCAGCAACAGAATTCACATGACAGCCAGAGCCAACTGGGGTATTCTTGCACCACCTAGATTATGGAAGTCTGTTCTTTGAAGTCTAAACCAGTCCTCGATCTGGTGGTATATTAAAAGGATTATTAGTGCCTGATGAAAACTTAGTGAGACGGATTGCCAATGTGTTGGCAATATTACTTTTTACAACTGTGCCATAAGAGAGTCACATTATAGGAGAAGCAACTCTGAAGCATACTTTTTAATACCCAAACAAAAGAGAATGTGTCCATAAATAACATTAATGGTATGTGATTTCACTTGGAAGCATCCAGAAAGACATGTGCAACTTTGCCAAAAGCTTCAGAGAGATAAATCCCCATAATACCTAAGGAGAGGTAGCTAGCAAGAGAAAGTAGTTTTGTGCAAAGGAAAGAATTTTGGCTTAGGAGTCAGAGAACTTGGGTTCAAATCCTGGCTTTGCTAATGACTAGGTATGTGACTTTCGGCAGATCACCTTACTTTCTTGGCCTTCCTTATCTGTAAAAAGGGGTGGTGGTGGACTAAAGGGCCTCTAAGTTCCCTTCCAGCTCTATATTTGTGATTATGTTTTCCTCTGGAAAATGAAATGTCACTTGCAAGACTGTATGGCATCATTTTCAAGGTTATTTGCAGGTAGGGAAAAAGGTAAACTGATATTTTGTTGTTGTAACCTTGAAACACAGGAGTTGTGTCACTTACAGAGACTAGAGTTGCTTTCCTTCCCCCAAAACATACACATTCTACAGGTACAGTTACTGGAACTATTGTGTGAACTGAATGAAGCTGTGAGGTCTTACAGTTACATGGCACCATCATCACCCTCTTACCTACCCCCCATCTCACAAATGCATTGTACATTAGACATGTTGTAGAGTATGTAAGCTTCTTGTAAGTCTGTAAGAGAATGCAAGCTTCTTGAGGGGAGATGGTTCCATTTTATCTTTGTACCTTTCTACAAAGGTTCCATTTTATCTTTGTATCTTAAGTACCTAGCACAGTCAATAGGATATTATAGGCAATTAATAAATGCTTGTCAATTGGCTAATTAACTATGGAGAGGGATCTCTATGTACCTGACAGAGTCAGGTGAGGGGAGGCCTGAACAGTTATCTATCTCATCTGCCATATTAATAGAGGGAGTGGCCTCTAACATGATTGCACAGGCTCAGGGGTAACAAATTTAAAACTTATCTCCTCTACTAGCTACGTGATTCTCCAAGTTATAGAATTAGATTTATTTATCTGGCTTAAAGTTCTGTGCTCTATTAAAATACAAGTGATTCTGCATAGGTTATTTTATTAAGCCTTATTCATCATAAGCACTTTAATATGAATTTTAAAAATCATATCACTTCCAGAGATTAGCTTGTGATAGGGGAAAGTAGAGAGCATGGAGTTCCTGGGTGCCTGAAATTTGGGGGTGTTGATGGGACAGAATGTAACAGAGAGAGAGAATGGAACCACTGAAAACAAAATGCCCCTAATTCATAATTCTGTAGGTCTCGTTCTGAGTCAATGACCCAAGTAAATAACATGTGAATGTCAGTCAGTCAATAAATTTTTATTAAACACCTACAATGTGCCTGGCACTGACTATTTCTCCACGTGTAATTGAGTTAGGTATGGTGCCCTTGTGAGAAGTTAAGTGACGTGGGCTAACAAAATGTCAGAGGGAGAATTTGAACTAGGTCTTCCTGGCACTCTGTCCTGCACTCTGTCCACTAAGGCCTACGTCACACTGCTTCCCTCCTTTCTTTAAGGGGAAATCTGAGGACCTGCCTCATTTCACATTGCCCAAGTGTCATTTTTCTTGTTACTCATTTAACTGTAAAAAAAATCTGAACATGTGTATTGAAAGGAGATTAATCATTCAAATACCATAATTAGTTCAAGAATTGTGTCTTTTCAAGATGGAATAAGCTAATTAATTTCTCCTCCCTCCCAGGGAACCTGTTCTCAGATTTGAGCTAATTAGCAAACTGCACATGAAAAGAAGTGAAGTGGATCTTGTAAATAGGATTTCATTTAAAAAAGATCAAAGGAAGATTTACTCAAATTTCCCCTCCCTCTGTACCTTATTTCTTCATTATTTGAGGTGAAGGTGAAAGTAGCAAACAGGATAGTGAATATTACCTGTACACACTTGAGGACTTAAGTTCAAATTAAATGAGACACAATTAAAAGTGATTGTGTTTGGAAGTAGAACTTTAATTCTAAGAATCTTTTCCATTTGAGTTTTTAATATAGGAGATGAGGGCTCTATTGGTGCTGTAGAAAGATGCAGAGCCATACCTAGGGCAGGAATCCTGGGATTTTGGCTCAGTTCACTGATACAAAGAGGCAGAGTTCCTTTCCCAGAGCACTGACATTAGGGGAAGGTGAATTTCCTCCTCGTAGTGTTTACACTGTGAAGCACAGAGACCACGACACGAGTCCAAGGTGTGAAGAGCTGCCATGAGAGTCAAGCTCTGCCTCCTTTAGCACTCAGGGCCTACCTTCCTCCACTGTCACATTGGCACTGCTATACTAGACTGCCTGTGGTGTGGGGATCATGCTATGCAGAACACCTGGAGTCAGTGGCAGGAATGATAATAATGGTGATGGGACTTGGGAGCCCCCCAAATCTCTGTTTTACCACATTCTTCACCCTACCCTCACTGCACTCAACCAGAGTGGATCATTTGGACCAAACCATTTGGTTTGGGGATGCACACTACCCAGTGTTCTTGGGATCAATGGTGATGGTGGTATGTGCTAGCCTTCAGAAAACTTAAGGCCTTTCTCTAGCTATTCCAATTTTATTTAGTCCAGGTGTGGGAATTTTCTATATTCCTAACCTCCTCCTATCCATTGAGAAAAAAATAAAACTCCTTGAAACAAATATGCATAGTCAAGCAAAACATATTCTTGCATTGGCCATGTCCCAAAAATATGGCTCATTCTATACCTAGAGTCCATTATCCCTCCGCCAGGAGGCAGGTAGCATGTTTCATCATAAGACCTCTGAAATCATGGTTGGTCATCGCACTGATCAGAATTCCATAAGCTAGATGGTGCAGTGGATAGAGCACTGGTCCTAGAGCCAGGAAGACCTGAATTCAAATCTTAGGCATTAAACACTCACTTAGATGTGTGACCCAGGGAAAGTCACTTAATCTCAGTCTGCTTTGGTTCCCTCATCTGTAAAATGGGGACAATACTAGCAACTATTTCTCAAGATTGATGAGAGGATCAAATGACATATCATTTCTAAAGCATTTGGCACATTGTAGGCACTTAACAAATGCTTGTTTCCTTCCTTCCTAAAGTCTTTCAAAGTGTTTGTTTTAATAGTGTTATTGCATCAAGAGACCTACTTGCAAGTAGATAGATAGATGGATGGTTGGATGGATGGATGGATGGATGGATGGATAGATGGATGGAGAGAGCACTGATTGAGCACTTACTTTGTGTCGGGTACTTTGCTAATCTTTGGGGAAACAAATAAAAGCCGGTAAGACTGATGCCTGCTGTACAGAGCTTAGATTCTATGCTCCAGAAACGGGGAAAAAAGAGGAGATAACACATAATGACTTGAGATGTTCAAGAAACAGAGACAGAAGACTGGAACTAAGCCAGATGAGGCCAAAGCTGGTCCATCAAAGGCCAAGGTTTTGTGAGCAGAGTCCCATTCTTAAGTAGGGCAAAAAGCGGGGATGATGACTGCAGTATGGTGTGGTTGGTGTAGCTGGAGATGTCCAGGAAAAGTTCTAGTTCTATCAAGTGTTATCAATTGGTGGTATGATGTTCGACATGTCACCTAACCTTCATGGACTTTTCTTTATCTCTAAAATGGAGTTCTTTGCCCTTCTTCCCAGGATATTGGTGAGGATTGAATTAAATAACAAATAGGACAGTGCTTTGAAAAACTATACAATGCTACACAGGTATAAGCCATTTGGGGTATTATTGACTATGTCTCCACAGTCAAAGTAGAATTATAAATGGAAGCAAATTTCCAAACGATTCTTGCAAAAGGTCTGTTCCTGAAGATAAGTTGTCTAAATAGGCTATCTGTGTATCTGATTCATTGCCTAATCAGCCCTCTTCTACTTTGTGTGTGTAGCCAGAGATTATTTTCAAAGGATCATAGAATGTCTGAATAATAGAATATTAGTATAATTGAGTTTGGAAACATAGGATTTCAGAATTAGAGAACAGTGAAAATTTATAGCGATCCTCGGAGGATCTTCTATTCCAGCTTCCTCATTTGAGAGATGACGAGCTCCAACTGAGCAAGGTAATGAAAACACGTTCCTTTGAAACACCAGGCTTCTGAATGAATCAGCTCTGCAAGAACTGTGGCAAATGCTTTAGGGAACATTTATAGTCCTGTTTTCATTATACTCGGAAGGTGAGTAAGGTTATGGTGGTCAATGATTAATAAATCAATCAGTCCACCCATCAACATGCATTTATTAAGCACTTATTTGCTATCTTTTCTCTAACTATTGAAAGATGAGAATTTCAAATTGGGAGGGAAAGGGATAGGATGAGAAGTTGCCTAAAGAAAAGACACCTACAGAAAGCCAGTTGAGAGCTATTGCACATGATTTTTACATAGCAGAATTGGGGAAATTTCCTTGGGTCCCTTGTGCTTTGGGGGATTTCTTGCTGTGGGCGGTTGAGCAGGGACTCTGAGACATAGCTAGTGGCTGAGAAGAAGGTGACTTCACTAACTGGGGCCAAAAAATGATCACAGTTTCTTATATACAATGATTTCAAAATCTGAACTTCCTGCCTCAGACACCCACCCCAATTCTGACCATTACCACCAGAGTCTAGGTTTACTATCACTTTTAGTGTTGTGGTAAAAAAACCCTACTCTTTAAACTTTAGATAGAAATTAGTCTAAAAAAACAAAAGAAAACAACAAAGCCTGATTATCACTGCAAATCATGGCTTGAAGAGGTCATCGAATGAGAGTTTTCTTCTGCCATCCAAATAAACTTTCTTCTCTGTTCTGACACACCAGAATATATAGGCTAAACTCACTATCTTTTCCCAAAAACCCTCTTTCCCCAGATAATATTTGCAAAGTGCTTAGCTCAGTGCCTGGAACATAGTAGGCATGATATGAATGCTTATTCCTTCTCCGAATTCCCCTTTTCCAAGATTCCCTATTATTGTCAAGGGCACCATTATCCTCCCAGTTACCCATGCTCACAATTTAAGTATCATCCTTAATGCCGCACTTTCTCTCACCCTCATATCCAGTCTGTTCCCAAAGCCCATCAGTTTTCTTTTCTTTCTTTTTTTGAGGCAATTGGGATTAAGTGACTTGCCCAGGGTCACAGAGCTGTAAGCTGTCAAGTGTCTGGGGCTGGTTTGATCTTAGGTCCTCTTGACTATAGCGCTGGTGCTCTATCCACTGCACCCCCTAGCTGCCCCAGGCTTATCGATTTTAATTTCGTAACATCTTTCAAATATGCTCTCTTCTCTTCTCTGACACTGTCCCCATCCTGGTGCAGGCCTTCATCACCTGATGCCTGGATAATTGCAATACCTTGCTGGCCCATCTAAGTGCCACACCTCTCTCCCCACTCTAGTCCATTCTTCACTCAGCTGTGAAAGTCAGCTTCCCAAAGTGCAGGTCACTCTATCCCTCCTACCCCCATAAACTCCAGTGACTAGCTATCACCTCCAGGATCACATATGAAATCTGCTGTCATTCAAAATCCTTTGTAACCTGCTTCTTCTCATTACTTTTTCAGTCTTCTTACATACTATTCATCTCTCATGCACTGGAGATCCAGTGACAGTGGCTTCCTTGCATAGGGCACGCTATCTCCTGACTCTGGCATTTTCATTGGCCTTTCCTCGTACCTGAAATGCTCTTTCTCCTCATCTCTGCCTCCTAGCTTCCCTGCCTTCCTTCAACTCCCAGCTAAAATCTGACTTTCTTTAAGAAACCTGTCCTAATCCCCCTTAATGACAATCCACATTACCTCCTATTTATCCTGTATGTACTTTTGTTTGTACACAGTTATCTGCACATTTTCTCCTCCAGTAGACTGTGAGCTCCTTGACAGTGAGGACTTTCTTTTTTACATATCAATTATACATATGAAGTGATACAAAACATAGTTTCATATTAACCATGTTGCAAAAAAAAGAAAGCCAAAAAAAGTTTCTTCAATCTGCACTCAGAGTTCATTAGTTCTCTCTCTGAAGGTGGATACCATTGTTCATTAGGAGTCCTTTGAAACTGTGGATCATTGTATCGCTCAGAGTAGCTAAGTCTTTCACAGTTGATCATAGTTACAGTATTGCTGTTACTGTGTGTAATGTTCTCCTGGTTCTTTTCAATTCATTTTGCATTAGTTTGTATAAGCCTATCTGGGTTTTTCTGAAACCATCCTGCTCATCATTTCTTATAGCACAGTAGTATTCCATTACATTCATATACCACAACTTGTTCAGCCATTCCCCAATTGATGGGCATCACCTCAATTTCCAGTTCTTTCTCACCACAAAAAGAGTTGGTATAAATATTTTTGTATGTATAGGTCCTTTTCCCTTTTCAGAGCAAGGACTTTCTTTTGCTTCTCTTTGTATCCCCAGAACTTAGTAAACATTTGATAAATGCTTATTGGCTGACTGACTGATTTACTCTGACCAGTTTGTATGTTGTCTCCTCAGTTAGATTTTAGACCACTTTAATGGCAGGTCGAAGAGTTGTTTTTTATTGTAGATGTAGTAGGGAGCCTTTGAGGATTTTTGGGTAGGGGATGACATGGTCAGATTTGTGCTTTAGGAACATTAATTTAGTAGCTATATAAAGGATGGGTTGGGGAAGGAAGAAGTTGGAAACATAGAAAGCAGTTAGAAGGGATTTAAAGCAGTCCAGGTGAGGGGGAACAAAGGCCCAAACATAGGTAGAGATTCAAAGTTGAGTGGAAAGTAGGAAACAGCTGCAAGAGATATTGCTGAGACAGGATCAATAATATTTGGCTACTCATTGGATATGCAGACTGAGGAAGGTGGTGCCATCAACAGAAATAGGAAAACTTGGAAGAGAGATGGCTTTGGGAGAAAATATGAGTTCTCTTTTTAACATACAGAGTTTAAGATGACTACTGGACATCCAGGTGGTGCTACCCAGCAGGTAGTTTGTAATACAGGGCAATAAGTAATATAGGAGAAACATAAGACTAGTTATGTAGCTTTGAGATAATCTGCAAAGAAATGATAATAAACCCATGGAAGCTCATGAGATTATCAAGGGAGAGAGAGGAAATTACCCAGTCAATAATCAAGGGGAAAAATTTGAGAAAGAATAGTCAGCTAGGAAGAGAGTCAAGAGGATATAAAAGGTCATCTACTCCAACTTCCAAACCCATTCAGAAATTTCCCCTATAACATACTCACACAAAGCCATGTTACAAGCATCAAAGAAGGAGAGAGTGTTCAGGAGGAAGGGGTAGTTGACAGTCATGGAAGAAAGAGGGAGGTAAGGAAGTAGAGGCAATGATTGTATCCCAGGGGATTAGTGAAGGCAAGAAGAACTCCTGGATGACAAAAAAACTTGAGGGATTGGTAAGGTCAAATGAAAGTATTTTTTTAAGGATGGGGGAGATGGGAATATTTGCAGGTAGTAGGGAAAGAGCCAATAGATATGAGTTATTAAAGATGAGAAAAAATGAGGGAGGGATTGAAGGGGACAAGCTCTCCAAAGGATATGGGAGGGGAAAGGGTCAAAATCACAAGCAAAGGGGTTGGCCTTAGCAAGGAGAGGCCTGCTTCTGTATGAATGACTGGAGCAAGCAAAGGAGGAGAGAATGGACCATAGTAGATGAGGATTTGAGGAATGTAGTAAGGAAGAAAAGGGACTCATTGTAGATGGCCCTTATTTTCTCATTAAAGTAGGAAGTGAAGTCTTGTGCTGGAAGGGTATGGGGGAGAAAGTGGAATAGTCCATCTGAAAAGAAAGAAGGAAATTTGGAATCATCCCCTAAAGAATATAAGAGTCAAGGAAAATAAGAGGATTGCTGTGTATAACAAAAAGCTCACAGGTCTCTTCAAGAGGTCTGTCATTTGTCGATTCACAGAGCTAATAAGAGTTCATTGACAGGACCAAAGAGCGCTCCCATTTGTGTTGAAAATGACCTTACTCAGTTAACATTCTAAAATCAGGCTCAGTGAGTAGTTGCCCATGAGCTGCCCATATTAAGCAAGGGGAGTTAGGTTTTTGAAACCAGGGATGCACCCTTATTAAGATGTATTTTTTTCCCCTCTGCATGTTTATATTTCCATTAGCAGTTACATATTTGTCTCAGTATGTGTGATCTATTGCAAATTGTTCTTGCATCAAATCCAGAATGGACTTTATTATATTGAACTCATTTTTTTTCTGCTTCTCCCAGGGAAATTGTGTCCATGGGCACTAGTGCTCACAGCAGTTCGCTATTCTGAGGGAAGAAAAATATTTACATTGGAAACATGATGGGCTTAGACAAGGCAAATCTCTTTTTTTCCCTCTTGGGAAAGCTGTCATTTTGGAAATAAGAATATTTGAAACTTGTCTCTGATACTGATTTGATAGGCTGTCACAGCAAGACTCCTCCATTTGAGTATGTTAGAATTGATGCTTTAATGTTTGATTAATGTTCAATGTCATTAAACTGGGGGGATTAGGTTCGCTGTCAGTATAAACTAAAACATAATCTTGTCCCCCATTTTCAGGTATTGATCATTTAACTTGCTAAGCCAATTCCTCAAAACTATAATCATGGAATAAAAAATTTATTAACATTTCAATTGTTTTCAGTTTTAATTTGGACTAAAATTTGAACATTGATATGTTCTAGAATAGGTCAGTGAGGTGGTGCAGTGGATAGAGTGTCAGGCCGGAGTCAGGAAGACTCATCCAAATACAGCCTCAGACAATTACTGATTGTGTGACCCTGGGAAGGTCACTTAACCCTGTTTGCTTTAGTTTTCTCACCTGAAAATGAACTGGAGAAGGAAATGACAAATCACTTGAGTATCTTTGCCAAGAAAACCCTGTGCACCATGATCTCCTGGTTCTTCTCACTTTGCTTTATGCTACTTCATGTAGGTCTTGCTATGTTTTTCTGAAACTATGGCCCTGGTCATTTCTTATAGCACAATAGTACTCCATCACAATCACATATCACAGTTTGTTTAGCCATTCCCCAATTGAGCATTCCCTTGATTTCCAATTCTTTGCCACCACAAAGACAGCTGCAATAAATATTTTTGTACAAATAGGTCTTTTTCATTTTGCTTGTTGGGGTACAGACCTAGTAGTAGTATTACTGGGTCAAAAGGTATATATACAGTTTTGTAGCCATTAGGGCATAGTTCCAAATTATTCTCTAGAATGCTTGGACCAGTTCATTAGTGTACCAATTTTTCCCTCCTCCCCTCTAGCATTTGTCATTTCCGATAGGTGTGAGATGACCTCAGAGTTGTTTTGATTTTTACTTCTCTAATCAACAGTGATTTAGAGCATTTTTTCTCATATGAAGATAGATAGCTTGAATATCTTCTTCTGAAAACTGCCTGTTTATATCCTTGGACCTTTTATCAATTGGGCAATGGCTCTTATTTTTTATAAATTTGACTCAGTTCCATATTCAGTACATACTTGAGAAATGAGGCCTTTGTCAGAGAAACTTGCTATAAAAATTTTTGAATATTACTTCATCAGTACCTTTTAGCAAAATGTAGTTTCCCTGATTATCTCTTTTAATTAGGTCTATTTTTGCTTTTGCTTTGTCTAGGATCATAATTGCTATCCCTGCCTTTTTTTAAAATCTCTGCAGAAGCATATTAGATTCTGCTCCAGCCCTTTATTTTAACTCTGTATGTATAATTCTGTTTCAGGTTTGTCTCTTGTAAACAATATATTGTAGGATTCTGGTTTCTAATCCATTCTGCTGTTTCTATTTTATGGGTGAGCTTATTCCATTCACTCACAGTTATAGTACTGTGTATTTTTCTACGTCTCATTTTCTTTGTTTCTTCTATCCTGTCCTTTCCCAAAAGTTAATTTGGCTTCTAACCACAACCTCCCTTAATCTGCCTTCCCTTTTTATTATTCCATCCCTCTTTTCTCTTATCCCTTTTTCCTCCTATTTCCCTATTGGATAAATTGTGTTTTTATATACAACTGAGTGTGTGTGAGTGAATGTGTGTGTGTGTGTGTGTGTGTGTGTGTGTGTGCATGTGTTCTTCCCTCTTTGAACTCTAATAAGAGTGAGGTTCAAGTACTGCTTGCCACCTCCCCATTGTCTTCTCCATTGAATAAGCTCTTCCTTGCATACTTCTTTTATGCAAGAAAATGTTCCCCATTCTACCTCTTCCTTTCCCTTCTTCCTCACCCCTTCATTTTTTTTGGTACATCATTCCAACATAATTGACTGACATCCATGCCCTCTGTCTATGTAAACTCTTTTTAACTACCCTAATAATGATAAAGGTTTTAGTAGTTACACATATCATCTTCCCATCTAAGAATATAAACTATTTAATTTTATTGAGTCCCTTATGATTACTCTTTCATGTTTATCTTTTTATGTTTCCCTTGAATGTTGTGTTTGAATATCAAATTTTCTATTCAGCTTGGTCTTTTCATCAGGAATACTTGAAAGTCCTCTATTTCATTAAATATCCATTTTCCCCTAAGAGGTTATACTCAGATTTGCTGGTAGATTATTCTTGCTTGTAATCCTATCCCCTTTGCCTTCCAGAATGTCATACTGCAAGCCCTCTGCTCCTTTAACATGGAAGGTGCTAAATCTTGTATGATCCTGACTATGACACCACAATATTTGAATTGTTTCTTTCTCACTGCTTGAAGTATTTTTTCTTGCATTGGGAGCTCTGGCATATGACTAATATTTCTGGGAATTTTCATTTTGGGATCTCTTTAAGGAAGTGATCAATGAATTCTTTCAATTTCTATTTTATCCTCTGGATCTAAGATATTAGGGCAGTTTACCTTGATAATTTCCTGGAATATACTGTCTAAGCTCTTTCTTTGATCATGGCTTTCAGGTAGTCCAATAATTCTTACATTATCTCTTCTTGATTTACTTTCCAGGTCAATTGTTTTTCTGATGACATATTTCATATTTTCTTCTATTTTTCAATATTTTCACTTAGTTTTATTGTTTCTTAATGTTTGATGGAATCATCAGTTTCTATCTGCCCAATTCTAATTTTTAAGGAATTATTTTCTTCAATGAGATTTTAAACCTCTTTTTCTACTTGGCCAATTATGCTTTTTAAGGAGTTCTTTTCTTCCGTGAACTTTTGTGCCTCTTTTACCACCAAGATAATTCTGGTTTTCAAGGTGTTTTCTTCTTCAGTATTTTTTGTGCCTCTTTCACTAAGATGTTAATTCTCTTTTCATAATTTTCTTGCATCGCCCTCATTTCTTTTCCTAATTTTTCTTCTTTTTCTTTTTCTTTCTGTCTCTTTCCACTCTTATTTCTTTCATTAGCTCTTCCAGAAATTCTTATTGGGCTTAAGTCCAATTAGCATTTTACTTTCAGAATTTTTTGTAGCTGTTTTGACATTGTTGAATTCTGAATTTATGTCTTGGTATTCCCTGCCACAGTACTAACTTTTTATAGTCAAGTTCTTTTGGTTGTCATTTGCTCATTTTCCAGCCTATTTATGGACTTTGAACTTTATGTTAAAATTGAGCTCTATTCATGTTGAGGTAAGGATGCACTGTCTCAAGCTTCAGGTTTTTTCATGATGCTGTCTGAGAGCTAGTTCTGGGTGTCTGTAAAGGTAGTGTGATCCACAGAGTGGTATGGTCACTGCTCTTTTGGTCTATGATCTGGTCACCCAGGTCTATGGTCCTGGTCCCCTGTTAGCCTCAAGCCCTAGCACTTCTCTTGGCCCTGGAATTGTGACCAGGTCCTGAAGTTGCAAGCACTAGAGATCCACTTGGCTTTGAAACTGTGAACAAGGACCCTGGTCACCTGCAGTTATAAGTGCTGGCATTTCTCTTGGCCCCATAACTGTGACCAGGGCCCCTGCTCCCTTGTGACCGGGAGCCAGTGCTCCTCTCTGCCCTGAAACTGCAACCCAGAACTGCTTATGGGTGACAGAATTTGCACACAGAGCCTGGTCCTGTGCCCCTGTAATACAGTAGTACAGGGGTCCCCTGTAATCTCTTTTTGACCAGTTGTCCAATCCCCTTAGTGTCTTTGGGCTGAGAGCTCCTGAAGCTGCTTCTTCTTCCATTATTGTGGCTGCGTCCAGGGCCCATAGCTGGTGCCTCTGCCATGCTCTATGCCTATGCCCACTGTGGTGTCATGGAGCTCTCTTGCTGATCTCCAAAATTGTATTAGTTTGGAAAAAATGTCTCATCCTGACCTTTAATTGGCTCTGCCACTCCAAAATTTGATTTGAGGTGTTATTTTAAAGTTGTTTTGAGGGGAAGGTTGAGAAAATTCAACTAGGTTGCTACCTCTAATCTGCAATCTTGGCTTTCAGACTTATTATGACTTTCAACTTCCTGCTAACCATTTTGGTCTAGCTTTTCCAGTTTAAAAATCATCCTTTCATTATCATGTTCCCATCTACTCTGAGCAGCAGTTCTAATTCTTTTTAGCCTCCTCATGCCTTCAACTATATATCTATATATCCTTTTACCTCCAACTTGGCATATATAAATACAGATGTATGATATCTATCATGTATCTATCTAGCTGCCTACTTATATTTCCCTTCCTTCTTCCTTTCCTTCCTTCCTTTCCTTTTTTCCTTTCTTTCTTACTCAGTAGTCATTGCCAATCTCAATTCATTTTGAACTTGTTTTCCTGGTACAATTCTTACAGGACTCTGCCACTGTTTTGTATTCATCCTACCTTACTTGCCCTTTTCTCCATCTTCTAAACTTGTCATTTAAAAATCTAGGTTGGTCGATGAGTTCCCTGTGGAGCCACATTGATGTGTTTAGACAGCTTCTAGCATCAGAGCTGGAAAGAACTTTGAGGTCATCCAGTTTAACTTCTTTATTTTACAAATGGAGAAACTGAGGTCTAGAAAAGGTTAGGTGACTTGCCCAAAGCCATACAGATAGTATCAGAGACAAGATTTAAATCCAGGTTCTGTGACTCTAAGTCTAGTACTAATTACTATTGCATTAGGCTATCTTTGCTTGTTTTTGTATCTTTAGAATTTCTTTCTTCCCATACTTTTGGGACTGATTTCCCCTAGGATTTTAGATCATGGGATTTTACCTATAATTTCTCTGAATCCTTTGAAATCTCTTCTTTCCAAATCTAGAGGGAAAATCAGACTAATCCTGAAAGTGATAAGAACTTTGAAAAAAAGTGACCATGTCATCTTATAATTTGTAAGAGTGAGGGATGGAACTAATGGGAACAGTAAGGCATGGAACCCAAGTCTTTAGGAAAAAAAATTTCAAAATGTTTAGACAAAATATGGTTCCCTTCAACAAAAGCTTTCTGTGAAAAAGATGGCATAAGAAGGGTGAGAGGTATTTAAGTATGAGAATTTTGTCATATAATGCCACATGAGTGTGAGGAGGAATGATAATGATAACTCAAAGTTACATGTGTTATAGGGTCTGCAGTCCATATCCCCTGCATGTCCATATCCCCTGAGATGGCATTTTTTTCCATGTGAAAGATGCTAGGGAACTGATTTTAGAAGAATGGTGATGTGGCACCAGAGAAGTGCCTTGGAGAGACATATTGTGGAGCACGCATAGATATTCTATGTGTGATTCTGGTTGGCAAACTATATGTAGGAAGAAAGTAGTTGATTGGCTATGGAAGCATTCAAAAAATCCTGTCAGTTTCAGTTAATGGCCTCTTGGCCTCAACGCTTTTGGCAAAAGTTGACCAGCGAATGAAGCAGAGACTATGACCTTGTGAATTTGAGAGGTCCAGAGGGCTCCTTGACATACTATCTTTCCAAAGTTCAGGTTTGTAATTAGAACAGCATTGATGCCCTGACGAACAAGCAATGACTTTTGGGAGAGACCTTTGGAAATCCCAATAGTAGCTGAGATGCAGTCTTATCTGGAAATCATGCCGTATCTGTAAATGAACTAGGTGGGACTAATACTATGTTGGAACTGAGATAAATTCTGAGTCTAATCTCTACCCCACCCCCATGCCCTAGCAGCAGTGATGTAAAGCAGGTATTATGTTATGCCCCTGAGGTGTTAAGGAGAATGCTTTCCTTTGTAAAAGCTCCCTAGTGTTAAGTGGTTAAACAGAACTGAACTGCTAGTCATTAGCCCATAAAAATGAAGGAACACCACTGATCAGGGTTCAAGCAGTTGGCAAGAGAGAAGAAATGCTACGCAGACTGAAAACCTGAATTCTGGAATGATGGGATGCCAAGGAGGATCCTCTCTATCTGACTATTCCTTCTCAGTCTCTTTTGCAGAGTTCTCTTTCTTAACTTCTCCTTTTCCCCAACTGTGAGTATACCCCAAGTACTGGGCTGAGTCCTCTTTTCTTTTCTCTTTACACTCTTTCAGTGACCTCATTTGCTCATGTTAATTTAATTGTCCCTTCTATGCTGATGACTCCTATATCTGTATTTCCAGCCCTAGTCTTGCTCTTGAACTCCGGTCCTGTACTACTGACTAATGGATATTCAAAATAAATGTCCCTATATGCATTCAAACTCAACATGTATAAAATGAAAGGCATTTTAATCCCTAAACTCACCTCACTTCCAAATATCCATCCCTATTATTCTTTTGAGGGTGCCATCTTTTTTCCAGTGATCTCAGTTCATATCCATGCTGAGAGCCTTGGCTCCTCATCTCATTTAGTATTCACATCCATTCAGTTGCCAAATTGAGTCATTTCTACCTTCTCTATATCTCTCCCATCCATCCCCTTCTCACTGTTCACACAGATGCAACCTTAGTTCAGGCCCTCATCATCTCTCACTTGGACTATTACAACAGCCTAATTGGTCTCTCTGACTCAAGTTTCTTCCCTCTCCTACCCATTCTTCACATAACTTCATAGATACTAAAAGTATGAATCTGACCATGTCACTTCCCTTTCAACAAAGTACAAGGGCTCCCTATGACCTTCAGGATCAAATATGTAACTTTTTCTGTTTGGCAATCAAAGCACATTACTTCTCTCCATGCATACTGTGGTCCAACCCCATTAGCTTTATTTTTGTTCCTCGGTCACAATACTCCATCTCCTCCATGCCTTTGTATTGGCTGTCTCTCATGTCTGGATATATTCCCTCCTTACTTCCACCTCTCATAACCCTTAGTTTCCATCAAACCTCAGCTCAAGAGCTTCCATCCATGTAAGGCCTTTCCTAACACCCCTGGCTGCTAGTGCCTTCCCTTGTGCTGGCAAATGTTTAACAACTGACTTGTAAGTTTAATCTGTATCATTAACATTTTGTTTATCACTTTCTTAAGTCTAAACAATCAACAAAATAATAAATCAAGCCCTAGTTGGTAGTGCTTAATGATTTCAAAGGTGTAAGTGCTCATACTGAAATTTTTAATAATCAGTTCTCTCCCTCTAGCCAGTGTGAACTGGCTCCAATATACTCCTGCCTGTATCTATTTTGTTTATGCCTGTATTTGTACACATAGCTTCCCCTAGCTAGATTGTAAGCTCCTTGAAGGCAGGAATTGTTTCATTTTTATCTTAGTACCTAGCACTATGTTTTTATCTTTGAACCTAGCACTATGTTCAACATATAGTACATGCTTAAGAAATGCTTAACTCATAGTTTGGTCCAGTTCCTTCATTTTACACTCCATGATGTAGTAAAACAAGGGCATCCAAGGATCCAAGACTCTAGAGTGACCTATCGGGCAGACAGAAAGGGCTGAAGTTGAAAATTTTTGGTCCCTGTCTCTCTAGTCGTGTATGTGAGTGGCTGGAAATAGACCTTGTTTTCTTTAAAGGCACAACAATGATTCATCACCCTTGTGTTTACTGAGCTGTTCTTTAAATTATGTCTTACTCTTTTATAGAGATCCACATTCTATCCTTGCTATTTTTATTTCAGATACCTGGAGTAAGGGCAGAGGTGTGCAGTGTAATATAATTAAGGCATATATTATTTAATTTTGTTAGTAGACATCATGAAACATTTCGTTTATGCAAATGTGAATGTTGTTTTGTGGTCTATTCCGTTTATGATCCAAATTTACCAAATGAACAAATTAGTCCATCTACAAAAATTGGACACTTCTATATATTTATCAACTATTCTAGAGCACTAAATGGTCTTTTTTTTTTGTTCTGGGGCAAAGAAAATGCATACTTAACATATGCAAGTAATCATTCATTTGAAAGGATCTGTTCTATCATTATGACCATAATGAAATATGAATAAACACTTAATTTTCTTTCACTTCCTATCTTATTTATAAGTTGTTTAAATTTTTATTTTTAGCAAAGAGAAACACTGAAATGATTAGAATTCACATTTTTAATCCATGTAGCTTAACTTACCAAAGTGAATGGAGAAATATGTATACTTTTTGTTGCTATCAATTTTTTTGAAAATTTGGACTCCGATAGTATCAAATACTTAAGAAAAACAAGACAGACCTTTCTTTCTATTTCTGTTTATGTACTCATTGGATAAGAAAGAAAGAAAAAAGAAAGAAAGCTAGAGAAAATCTTCATTATTTAGAAACAGTAAAGAAAATATTTCTCAAACTTTTACGTAGTTTTCACTTCAAAGGGAAAAAATAAGTTTGATTCAATTCAATGAAAGTATTTAAGTGCCTACCATGTGTTAGGCACTATACTAGGGATTCAAAGAAAAAATGGAAGTAATCCCTGCCCATGAGGAGCTTACATTTTACTGGGAGGAAATAACAGATACACAAAGCACAGTGTGCCACATAGTAAACATTTAAATACTTAAGAGATATCTATTTCATTCATTCATTTATTCGTCTATCTATCTATCTATCTATCTATCTATCTATCTATCTATCTATCTAAGTTTCTATCTATGTATGTATGTATGTATGTATGTATGTATGTATGTATGTATGTATCTATCTATCTATCTATCTATCTATCTGTCTATCTAGTGGGTCTCCCTATCTATATCAACACTGATCAGTACAGGAGCTTTGTTTGAACTGCTTTTCTTCTGACCTGTGTCAGGTCACTCTTCCTTAGGCAGCCTAGTGGATCCCATTCCTAACAGACTCACCATAATTGTTACTATACTTAATATGGAAACCTGATTGGCTTAGCACACCACAGCTTAGTACTCCCGAGCTCAAGTGATCCATTAGCCTTAGCCTATCCAGTAGCACAGATTGCAGGTGTGCACCACCACATCTGACTCTGGTTGATTTGTAAATACATATGAAATATATACAAAGTAAATAAAAACTAATTTCTTGGGGAGAGGAACACTAATAACTGGGTGGTCTGGTAAAGGCCTCTTGTAGTAAGTAGTACTTGATCTTACATGGATCTAGAGATTTTGAGAGGGAGAGGTGGAGAGCAGAGCATTCTAGGCATGTACAAAGGCGAATAAATTATTTGACTGGAAGCATATAATGTATAGGAGAGAATGATATGAAATTAGTCAAAAAAGATAGGATGGAGAGAGATTGTTCAAGGTGTTAAATAGAATAATTTTAGAGATAATATCCTAGAGATCACAAGGATAGGCAAAAATTTGATCGATATAATGAAAGTTGCCTTCCAAATTGTCTAGCTTCCACCACTCTGAAAATACTCAAATGAAGCTATTTATTTGGGGATTTAAAGTCAGAGAATTCTTGATCAGGTTCATACTGAACTATCTAACCCTGTAACTCTGAGGTTTTGTGACGCTACAAAGGCAGAGACTTTCTCTTTCACATACTCTATCATCCAGTTACATTGGCCTACTGGTGATTCTTGCATATGACATTTTGTATCCTGTTTCGATACCTTTAAGTGGGTTGTATCCCACAACTGGAATGCCCTACCCCTTCACCTCTGCCTTTTAGTTTCTTTGGCTTCCTTCAAGTTACAAGTTCAAATCCCACCTTCTCCAGGCACCTGAGCTGACTTCTCTGAGAAGACCTCCTACCTATTTTGTTATCCTTTATGTCTGCAGAGACAGAGAGAGAATATAGGTTTGAGATCAGTTCTAGCATTATGGGTCTATTTGTACTACCCCAATGGTATAGTCGACTTCTTTATATCAAGCATTTAAGATGCAACAAAAATTGGCTTACCTTTACCTGAAGACAAAAACCATTATAAAAATATACATAGAAAATATACCAGATTTAAGGGTAAGCAATAGTGGTTTGCTAGGTAGCAGTGAGGAAAAGGAGAAGTAGGAGGTGTAGAGGAAATAAATTCATCAGATCCCAGTAGTAGTGACAGTCAGGGAAACAACAAAATTCTGCTATAGCAGATCACTTCACAAGCATATCAGTGAGCCAGAAAAGGCTTCAACTACTCATGATTATAGTCATTTTGGAGTAGCAGTGGCCTTCACTTGCAAGCAGGCCTCCCATCAACTTTCACCCTTCCTTTCAGGTAGGAAAACCACATTTCTCACCAGCCCCTTTGGCAAGGGAATAGATGCATACCTATGTTGTCTTTCCCATTAGAATGTGAACTCCTTGACAGAATGAGCTGTTTTAACTTTTTATCCCTAGAACTTAGCACAGTGCCTGGCACATAGTAAAGTTCATATATACACACACACAGGTACATACATGTATATGTATATGTGTGTATGTATATGTATATGTGTGTATACATATATAATTAATACATATTAATAAATTATTTTAAATTGATCGATTTATTTCCCTTCAGTGTTATTATTTGTAGAGGAAGAAAATGGGTCCACATGGAAAAAGAACAATGTAGCTTCATAGGAAGGTCTTCTATCAATTCATATTTTAAAGGGAAGAGGAGGGAATACAAACCAGGACAAAAACAAAACAGTGATACATATATAAAAAGGAAGGCAATGGTGAAAAAGTTTCTCTTTCTGTCTCTATATAATTTATGTCTTAGTCATTTTATTTTTAATTTTAATATTAATGTAATAAGTTTAATTTTAATGTTAAGTTAAAGATATGTTAGTTTTCCAAATTAAATAACATTTCTATATAATATGTAATATAGAAATATAGTTAATATATGTATATTTCCATTTATCACTCTCATTAGACTGTGACCCCCTTGAGCAAGGACAGTGTTTTTGCCCTTCTTTCTAGTACCAGTCCTCAGTACGGTGTCCGGAACAGAATATATGCCTAAAAAAAATGGGTGATGGCCAGCTAGTTGGCTTTCAAAATAAATTCCACCTTGAGGAAAATGCTAAGAAAAATTAAAAGGACTTGTTTAGCTCTGTTTAGAGCAAGAAGAACAAGGACAAGTTGGGACCACTGCTTGGGATGGGTAGTATAATGCTAACAGATGATGGGGAAAAAAACTAGATCCATTTAACATGTTTTGTTTGTTTCTTTTTTTTCCTTATCAAGGAGAACAACCTTTAGAATAGAAAGACAATTTTCTTAGATAGAACTTGGCTAAAGAGAAGAGTGAAGCTTTGGATATTTACAGGCAGTAGATAATATGAAAGCACCTACTGTAAATTCTTTGAGTTGGATGATATCCCAGGGTACTGAAAGAATTTGCAGATGTGACCTTTGAGAAATTATAGATAACAAGAAATGTGCCCAAAAGACTAGAAGTCAGTAAATGTCCTGATTTTCAAAAGGGAGGGGAAATGCACTCCGCAAGGTACAAGTCAGTGAGCTTGACTTCTCATCAAAATTCTAGAACAAATTATTAAACAGATGGTTTGTGAGCACTTTGGCTTGGTTGGGTGGAGGCAATTGAGCAATGGCCACCTTGAGAGGCAGTATCTTTTCTGCATTTTCTTTACATTTTACATTTTTCCCATTTAGTCCATAACTTGTTCAAGAAGAGGCAGTGTTATGTAGTGGATAGCTGCATCTGGATCTAGAAAGACCTGAGTTCAAATCCTATCTATGACACATACTAGCTGTGTGACTATGTGCAAGCCAATTCACCTCTCAGTGCTCTAGGTGATTCTTTAATACTATAAATTGCAGAGAAGGTGCAGACCTGCTTCACTAGAGGGAATTTTGTCATCTGGGAGTTCTTCATACTAATTAACTTATAGGTCCAGTCTCCATCCCTTAGTTGATAATATCATGTTACATTTGTAAAACATACTACCCCATTTAGAACCCTTTCATATATGTGAACTCATCTGATCTTCCCAATAGACCTGTGAGGTAGACAGATCCTAGATTTAGACTAGAAGTGACCTAGGAGGCCTTCCAGGCCAGAGGTGTCAAACTCAAGGCTAGGCAGGCCTATAAGCCACTGCTCAGTAGACTGAGACTCAAAGGAAGGCACTTTGATAAATTCTGTGAATGAGTTCTTGACCCTTGAGAAGATGAGTACTGATCCCTTAGTCCTTTACATTTATATTATAGCCTGCATTTCAAAGTATTTTCATATCAATTCTCTCATCTGATCTTCCCAGATGAGCCCCTAGGCAGGAAGGACGAGTATAGTGATTGGTACTAGGTTATATATGGAGTTTATGGCTGAGCTAGGACCAGAACCCAAGTCTTCTAACTCTTATTCTAAAGCATTTACAGGAAACTTTCTAGGGGTAAGTTAATAAGGCAATCATGTCCTGGATGTCCCTGACTTCAGGCAGGCAGGTAGTCAGTAAGCTTTTCTTTAACACTTACCATGTACAATGTATTTTGTTAAGTGCTAGGGATGCCAAGAAAGGCAAAACATGGTTCTTGCCCTCAAGGAATCCATATTCTAATGGAGGAGAGAAAATACAAATAACTAAATATATGCAAGGTACATACAGAGTAGATGGAAGACAATCTAAGAGGGGTGACACTAGTAACTGGGGAGGAAGGGTGGAAAGGGAGAGGAAAAGGGTCAGGTCTTCTGCAGAAGGTGGGTCTTGAGCTGAGTCTGGAAGGAACTCAAGGAAACTAAAAGGTAGAGGTGAGGGGGGTAGAGCACTCCAGGTGTGGGGGATGGCCACTACAAATGCACATAGTGAAATAGCATGTCAGGAAATGTTCATTTTGAGCATGGCCCTTCTAAAGTTAGGGCAGTTAGGTGGCACAATGGATAGAGTGAAGGCCTGGAGTCCAGAAGATCTGAGTTCAAATCTGGCCTCAGACATTTACTACCTGTGTGACCTAAGGATAGTCACTTGACCCCTATTTGCCTCAGTTTCTCATCTGTAAAATGGAACACACTAGAGAAGGAAATGGTAAACCACTCAAGTATCTTTGCCAGGAAAACTCCATGGACAATGTCCATGGGGTTACATAGAGTTGGACATGACTGAACAACAACAACTTCTCAAGTTAAATGAAGGCCAATTCCACTCCCATTCACTGGCTGAACAGTCTCTCCCCACCCCTCAACTTAATAGTATTTTATTTTTTCCAATTACATGTAAAGCCAGTTTTCAACATTCATTTTCTTAAGATTTTGATTTCCAAATTTTTCTCCCTTCCTCCTTCTCTTCCCTCCTGCCTCCCAAGACAGCAAGCAATATGATATAGGTTTTAAGTGTACGATCATGTTAAACATATTTCCACATCAGTCACATTGTGAAAGAAGAAACAGAAGAAAAGGAAAAAAACATGAGAAAGAGTAAACAAAAAAGTGAAAATAGTATGCTTCGATCTGCATTCAGACTCCATAGTTCTTTCTCTGCATGTGGATAGCATTTTCCATCATGAGTCTTTTGGGATTGTCTTGGATCATTATATTGCTAAGAAGAGCTAAGTTTATCATAGTTGGTTACTGTGGATGATGTTTTCCTAGTTCTCGCTTCACTCAGCATCAAATCTTGTAAGTTTTTCCAGGTTTTTCTGAAATCTGCCTGCTCATCATTTCTTATAGCTCAGTAGTATTCTATCACATTCATATGCAACAACTTGTTCAGCCATTCCTCAATTGATGGGCATCCTCTCAATTTCCAATTCTTTGCCACCACAAAGAGAGCTGCTGTACATATTTTTGTACGTGTACATCCTTTTTCCCTAGTGGTATTGCTGGATCAAAGGGTATGCACAGTTTTATAGCCCTTTGGGCATAACTCCAAATTGCTCTCCAGAATGGTTGGATCAGTTTGCAACTCCACCAATAATGCATTAATGTCCCAATTTTCTCACATCTTCTCCAACATCTATCATTTTCCTTTTCTGTCATATTAGCCAATCTGATATGTATGAGGTAGTAACTCAGAGTTGTTTTAGTTTGCATTTCTCTAATCAATAGTGATTTAGAACATTTTTTCATATGGCTATAGATAGCTTTAATTTCTTCATCTGAAAACTTCCTGCTTATATCCTTTGACCATTTATCAATTGGGGAATGACTTGTGTTCTTATAAATTTGACTCAGTTATCTATATACTTGAGAAATGAAGCCTTTATCAGAAACGCTTGCTGTAAAAATTATTTCCCAGATTTCTGCTTTCCTTCTAATCTTGTTTGCATTGGTTCTGTTTGTGCAAAACCTTTTTTTTTTACTTTTATTTTTCTTTCTTTCTTTTTTTTTACTATTTTTATTTAATATTTTAGTTTTCAACATTGATTTCCACAAGATTTTGAGTTATGAATTTTCTCCCCATTTCTACCCTCCTCCCCATTCCAAGATGGCATATATTCTGGTTGCCTTGTTTCCTGGTCACCTTCCTTCCCTTCTGTCACCCCACTTCCCCTCCCCCATCCCTTTTCCCCTTACTTTCTTGTAGGGCAGCACTATGCCCCATTCCCTATATCTCTTATTTCCCAGCTGCATGCAAAACCAACTTTTTTTGAGCATCTGCTTTTAAAACTTTGTGTTTCAGATTCTCTCCCCTCTTCCCTTCCCACCCATCCTCCCTAGGAAGGCAAGCAATTCAACATAGATCACACATGTATCATTATGTAAAACACTTCCACAATGCTCATGTTGTAAAAGGCTAACTATATTTTGCTCCTTCCTATCCTATCCCCAGTTATTCAGTTTTCTCCCTTGACCCTGTCCCTTTTCAAAAATGTTTGCTTTTGATTACTTCCTCCCCCTACCTGCCCTCCCTTCTATCCTACCATCCTCCACTTTTTTATCCTCTACCCTTTACTTTCATGTGGAGTAAGATACCCAAGTGAGCATGTATGTTATTCCCTTCTCAAGTTGAATCCAATGAGAGTAAGATTCACTCATTTCCCTTCACCTGCCCCTTCTTCCCTTCCAACAGAACTGTTTTTTCTTGCCACTTTTATGTGAGATGATTTACTCCATTCTATCTCTCCCTTTCTCCCCCTCTCAATATATTTCTCTCTCACCCCTTAAATTTATTTCATTTTTTTTAGATATCATCCCTTCATAGTCAACTCATCCTGCGCCCTCTGTCTATATTCCCTTCAACTACCCTAATACTGAGAAAGGTCTCATGAATTACACGCATCATCTTTCCATGTAGGAATGTAAACATAATAGCTCAACTTTAGTAAGTCCCTTGTGATTTCTCTTTCTTGTTTACCTTTTCATGCTTCTCTTGATTCTTGTGTTTGAAAGTCAGATTTTCTATTCAGCTCTGGTCTTTTCATTGAGAAAGCTTGAAAGTCTTTTATTTTATTGAAAATCCGTATTTTGCCTTGGAGCATTAAACTCAGTTTTGCTGGGTAGGTGATTCTTGCTTTTAATCCTAGCTACTTTGACCTCCAGAATATCATATTCCAAGCCCTTCGATCCCTTAATGTAGAAGCTGCTGGATCTTGTGTTATTCTGATTGTGTTTCCACAATATTCAAATTGTTTCTTTCTGGCTGCTTGCAATATTTTCTCCTTGACCTGGGAACTCTGGAATTTGGCGACAATATTCCTAGGAGTTTTCTTTTTGGGATCTTCTTCAAGAAGTGATTGGTGGATTCTTTCAATTTTTATTTTACCCTCTGGTTCTAGAATATCAGGGCAGTTTTCCTTGATAATTTCTTGAAAGATGATGTCTAGGCTCTTTTATTGATCATGGCTTTCGGGTGGTCCAATAATTTTTAAATTCTCTCTCCTGGATCTATTCTCCAGGTCAGTGGTTTTTCCAATGAGATATTTCACATTGTCTTCCATTTTTTTCATTCCTTTGGTTCTGTTTTATAATATATTGATTTCTCATAAAGTCACTAGCTTCCACTTACTCCAATCTAATTTTTAAAGTTGTATTTTCTTCAGTGGTCTTTTGGACCTCCTTTTCCATTTGGCTAATTCTGCCTTTCAAGGCATTCTTCTCCTTACTGGCTTTTTGGATCTCTTTTGACATTTGGGTTAGTCTGTTCTTTAAGGTGTTATTTTCTTCAGTATATTTTGGGTGTCCTTTAGCAAGTTGTTGACTTGTTCTTCATGGTTTTCTTGAATCACTCTCATTTCTCATCCCAATTTTTCTTCTACTTCTCTTACGTGCTTTTCCAAATCCTTTTTGAGCTCTTCCATGGCTTGAGATCAATTCATATTTTTCTTGGAGGCTTTTGTTGTAGGCTCTTTGACTTTGTTGACTTCTTCTGGCTGTATGGTTTGGTCTTCTTTGTCACCAAAAAAGGAATCTAGAGTTTGAGTCTGAGTCTGAGTTTGAGTCTGAGTTCATTTTCATTGCCTGTTCATGTTTCCAGCCAACTACTTTACCCTTGAGCTTTTTGTCAAGACTTTGTCCCAAGCTTTAGGGTCCAAGCACTGTTGTTTTTAGAGCTACTCCACTGTCACCCCAGGCTCTGTCACCACAGCATTCTTCCTCTCCCAAGAACCACCACCCAGGACCGCAATACAGATCCAAGCAGGGCACAGCAAGAGAATCTGCCTTTGTGCCCACAAAGCACTCCTTGCACTCCCACTCTGATCTGCTGCTAGTTTCCTCCCATTGTGTCAGCCAAGGACTCGGGAAGTGGCTGATGCTGTAGTTCTGGAAGCAGCCTCATGACTTTCCTGCTGCTGCCACTGCCACCACTGCCCCACCTCCACCACCCCCAGGGCTGGTGATCTGACTGTTCTAAACTTGATCCTGCGGTTTCCCTCTAACCTGCTTTTTTGTGTTTGTGGGCTAAGTCCGGTAACTGCCACAGCTCACTGATTCATGGCCCCAAGACCTGTTCTAGCTGGCTGACTCTGGCTGCAGGCTGTCTTGGTGAGGCCTATGCTGGTCTGTGCTCTCCTCCCAGCACTGTGTGATAGACTCTTCCCAGTGACCATCCAGGCTCTCCTGGGCTGGAGACCTGTTTCCCTCTGGTATTTCGTGGGTTCCGCAGCTCTAGAATTTGTTCAGAGACATTTTTTACAGGTGTTCGGAGGGATTTGGGGGAGAGCTTAAGGAAGTCCCTGCTTTCCAGCCACCATCTTGGCTCCACCCCCTGTGCAAAACCTTTTTAATTTAATGTAATCAAAATTATCCATTTTGCATTTCATGATTTTTTCTTCCCCTTCTTTGGTCATAAATTCTTCCATTCTCCATAGATTTGTCAGGTAAACTATTCCTTGCTCTCCTAATTTGCTTGTATCACCCTTTATGTCTAAATCAAGTCCCCATTGGGTCCTTGTCTTGGTAGATGGTGTGAGATGTTGGTGTATGCCTAGTTTCTGCCGTACTATTTTCCAGTTTTCCTAGAAGTTTTTATCAAATAGTGAGTTCTCATCCCAGAGGCCAAAGTCTTTGGGTTTATCAAGCAATAGATTACTATAATCATTGACTACTGTATCTTGTGTGCTCAACCTATTCCACCGATCTACCCCTCTATTTCTTAGCGAGTACCAAATAGTTTTGATGATTGACACTTCATAATATAGTTTTAGATCTGGTAGGCCTTTGCATTTTCCCCCATTAATTCCCTTGATATTCTTGACCTCTTGTTCTTCCATATGAATTTTGTTATTATTTTTTCTAGCTCTATAAAATAATTTTTGGTAATTTGATTGGTATGGCACTGAATTACTATTTTTTCAAATAGTAATAACATCATTTTAGAAAAAGAAATTGAACACGCCATCAATGAACAACCTAAGGAAAAATCTCCAGGGCCAGATGGATTTACAAGTGAATTCTACCAAACATCTAGAGAACAATTAATTCCAATACTATATAAACTATTTGGAAAAATAGTTGGAGTCCTACTGAATTATTTTTATGATACAAATGTGGTGCTGTTGCCTAAACTAGGAAGAGCCAAAACAGTGAAAGAAAATTATGGACCAATTTCTCTAATGAATATAGGTGCAAAATATTTTTAAATAAAATATTAGCAAAGACATTATAGCAATTATCAACAGGATAATCCACTATGACCAGGTGGGATTTATACCAGGAATGCAGAGCTGGTCCTATGTTAGGAAAACTATCAGCATTGACCATATCAATAATAAAACCAACAGAAATCATATGATTATCTCAATAGAGGCAGAAAAACCTTTTGACAAAATACAGTATCCATTCCTGTTTTTTAAAAAAAAACTAGAGAGCATAGGAATAAATAGAGTTTTCCTTAAAATGTTAAGCAGTAGCTATCGAAAACCATCAGCAAATATCATGTGACATGGGAATAAGATAGAAGTTTTCCCAGTAAAGTCAGGGGTGAAACACGGATACCCATTATCACCACTGTTATTTAATACTGTACAAGATATGTTAGCTTTAGCAATAAGAAAAGAAAAAGAAATTGAAGGAATTAGACTAGATAATAAAGAAACAAAACTATCACTCTTTGCAAGTGGTATGATGGTATACTTAGAGAATTATAGAGAATCAACTAAAAAACTATTCGAAACAATTAACAACTTTAGCAAAGTTGCAGTATATAAAATAAGCCCACATAAATCATCAACATTTCTATATATTACCAACAAAGCCCACAGCAATAGATAGAGAAATTCCACTTAAAATAATTGTAGACAATATAAAATATTTGGCAGTCTGCCTGCCAAGACAAACCCAGGAACTATATGAACATAACTACAAAACAGTTTTTCCATAAAAAAGTCAGATGAAAACAATTGTAAAAACATCAATTGCTCATGGGCAGGCTGAGTTAATATAATAAAAATGACAATTCTACCTAAATTAATTTACTTATTTACTTATGATTTTCAGAAGGGGTGGGGAAAGTGCACTCCACAAAGTACAAATTAGGCAGATTTCAGAAAAATTTGGAAAAACTTAGAACTGATTCTGATTAAAGTGAGCAGAACCAGGAGAACATTGAAACAGCAACACTGTGTGATGATCAACTATGATTGACTTAGCTATTCTCAGGAAAAAAGCAATCCAAGTTAATTTCAAAATACTCACGATGGGAAATGTTATCCAAATCCAGAGAAAGAACTATGGAGTCTGAATGCAGATTGAAGCATATCATTTTCACTTTTTTTTGGTGGCTTTTCCCTTTTGTTCTGTTTCTTCTTTCTCAATATGACCAATGTGGAAATATGCTTACATGACGGCACATTTATAATCTATGTCAGATTTCTTGCTGTCTTGGGGAGGCGGACTGGAGAGGAGGGAGGGAGAAAAAATTTTAAACTCAAACTCATAAAAAATGAATGTTGAAAAGCATCTTTACATGTAATTGGAAAAAAGCCATCTGTAAAAAAAAACAATAAAATGTGGTTAAGTATTTTATTTCCTCTTCTATTAATCTGGGCAATTTGTTTCTTTTTATATATTCATCAATTTCACTTGGATTATCAGATTTATTGGCATATAGTTGCACAAAATAGCTCCAAATTATTGCTTTAATTTCATGTCCATTGGTAATGAATTCACCTGTTTCATTTTTGATAATTGTAATTTGGTTTTTGTTCTTTTTAAAAATCAAATTAATCAAGGTTTGTCTATTTTATTGTTTTTTCATAAAACTAGCTCTTAGTTTTATTTATTAGTTTAATAATTTTCTTAATTTCAATTTTATTAATCTCTCCTTTGATTTTCAGAATTTCTAATTTGCTATTTAATTGGAGATTTTTAATTTGTTCTTTTTAAAGCTTTCTTAGTTGCATGCTCAATTCATTGAACTCTTTCTCTATTGTATTCATGTGGGCATTTATAGATATAAAATATCTCTAAAGAACTGCTTTGGCTGAATCTCATAAATTTGGGTATGTTGTCTTATTATTGTCTTTCTCTTTGATGAAATTGTCGTTTCTATGATTTGTTGTTTGACAGATTCATTCTTTAGGATTAGATAATTTAGTTTCCAATTAATTTTTAGTGTATCCTTCCATAGCCCTTTGTCATATATAATTTTTTATTGCATCAAGGTCTGAAAGGCTAGCATTTAATATTTCTGCCTTTCTGCATTTGATTGTGAGGTTTTTATGCCCTAATACATGGTCAATTTTTGCATAGATGCCATGTACTGCTGAGAAAAAGGTATAGTCCTTTCTATCCCCATTCAATTTTCTCCAGAGGCCTATCATATCTAACTTTTCTAAAATTCTGTTCACTTCCTTAACTTCTTTCTTATTTATTCTGTGGTTAGATTTATCTAGTTCTGAGAAGGGGAGATTGAGGTCTCCAGCTGGTATAGTTTTGCATCTATTTCTTCCTGTAACTAGCTTAACTTCTCCTTCTAAGAATCTGGATGCTATACCACTTGGTGCAAATGTATTTAGTATTGATATTACTTAATTGTCTATGGTACCTTTCAGCAAGATGTAGTTTCCTTCCTTATCTTTTTAAATTATATATATTTTTGCTTTTGCTTTGAGATCAGGATTGCTAGCCTGCTTTTTTTTCTTAACTTCAGCTAAAGTGAAATATATCCTGCTTACTCTGTGTGTATCTTTCTGCTTCAAATGTATTTCTTGTAAAGGACATATTGTAGGATTATGGTTTTTAATCCACTGTGCTATTTCTGTTTTATGGGAGAGTTCATCCCATCCACATTCACAGTTATGATTACTAACTGTATTTCCCTCCATTCTATTTTCCCCCTGTTAATACCTTTCTCTCTCCTTTCACCCTGTCCCTGCTCACCAGTGTTTTACTTTTGACCCACCACCTCCCTCAATCTGCCTTCTCTTCTATCAGTCCCCCTCCTTTTTCTTTCCTCTTTCCTGTTTCCCTTTTCCCCTTTCCCTTTTCCCCTCCTACTTCTACTCTCCCTTCTATCACCCCTCCCTTTCCCTTTTCTTTCCTGTTTACCTTCCTATTTCCTACAGGGTAAGATAAATTTCTATCCCCAACTGAGTGTGTACATTAATTCCCTCTTTGAGCCAAATCTGAGAGTAAGGTTCAAATGCTCACCCCCTTCCTTCTTTCCCTCTACTGCAATAGGTCTTTTGTGCCTCTTCATGTGATATAATTTAACCTATTCTACCTTCCCCTTTCCTCTTCTTCCAGTAGTAATCCTTTTTTAACCTCTTAATTTTTTTATATCATCACATCAAAGTCAACTTATACCCATGCCTTCTATGTATACTCCTTCTAACTGCCCTAATAGAGACACAGTTCTCAAGAGTTACAAGTATAATCTTCCTGTGTATGGATGTAAGAGTTTGATCTTATTGATAAAATGTTTTCTTTTTGTTTGTTTCTTGTTTACCTTTTAATGCTTCTCTTGAGTCTTGTATTTGAAGATTGGATTTTCTGTTCAACTCTGGTCTTTTCATCAGGAATGCTTGAAAGTCCCCTATTTCACTGAATAACCATCTTTTCCCCTAAAAGATTATGCTCAGTTTTTCTGGGTAGTTGATTCTTGGTTGTAATCCAAGATCCTTTGCCCTCTGTAATATCATATTCCAAGCCTTCTGATCTTTTAATGTAGAAGCTGCTATGTCCTGTGTAATTCTGATTGTGGTTCTGATTGTGGCTCCTTTATATTTAAATTGTTTCTTTCTGGTTCCTTCCAGTATTTTCTCCTCGACCTGATAATTCTGGAATTTGGCTACAATATTTCTTGGAGTTTTCGTTTTGGGATCTCTTTGAGGAGGTGATCAATGGATTCTTTCAATGACTATTTTGCCTTCTGGTTGTAGGATATCAGGGAAGTTTTCCTTCATAATTTCTCGCAAGATGCTGTCCAGGCTCTTTTTTTTAAATCATGGCTTTCAAGTAGTCCAATAACTCTTAAATTATCTCTCCTGGATCTATTTTCCAGGTCAGTTGTTTTTCCAATGAGGTATTTTACATTTTCTTCTATTTTTTCATTTTTTTGATTTTGTTTTACTGATTCTTGTTGTCTCAAAAAGGCATTAGCTTCTACTTGCCCAATTCTAATTTTTAAGGAATTATTTTCCTCACTTAGCTTTTCTATCTTCTTTCCCATTTGGCCAATTCTACTTTTTAAGGAGTTTTTTTCTTCAGTATATTTTTTCCCCATTTAGACATTTCTACTTTTTCAGGAGCTGTTTTCTTTGGTCAATTTTTCTCCTTCCTTTTCCAAGCTGTTGACTTTCTCTTGAATAACTCTCATTTCTTTTCCCAATTTCTCTTCTACTTCTCTTATTTTATTTTAAAAATCCTTTTTGAGCCCTTCCAAGAAGATTTTTTGGTCTTGAGACCAATTCATATTACCCTTTGAGGCTTTGCATGTAGGTATTTTGACATTGTTATCCTTGTCTGAGTTTGTGTTTTGATCTTCCCTGTTGCCATAGTACCTTTTCTATAGTCATGGCTCTTTTCTGTTTTTAGCCTATTTCATGACTTTTAAAGTTGAGCTCTTCTCCTGGGGCACAGAGGGCACTGTCCTAAGCTTCTTTTGCTGGGGACCAAGAGCCTGGTCATTGGCTTTCTGCACTGAGGCCTCTGGGGTTCACACCTTGCCCACTGCACTGGGGTGGCATGGTCTAGTAACACCTGTTGTGCTGGGTTTCCAGGGCTGGCAGTTTTCCTTCTGCTCTAGAGCTGGAGGCCTCACAGCTAGCCTGCTGTGCCACTAGCCTGCTGAACCAGCTGATTTACAGTGTGGTTAAGAGACTTCTGCTGGCTTGCCTGGATCCTGCCTGTGCTGGGTTCTGCTCCCCTTTTACTCAAGTTAGACAGACCTTTCCTAAAGTCTTTCTAAGTTATTTTATCCTGGAAAATTATTTCACTCTCTCTCTTTTTGTGGATTCTGTGACTCCAAAATCCATTTAGAGGCTTGATTTAATATTGTTTCTGAGGGAAACTGGAGAGAGCTCAAGCAACTTCCTGGCTTCTCTCTGCCATATTGGCTCTGCCCCTTGAATAGTTTTTAAAAGACCTGTTTTGAGGTCATTTCAGTATAACAGCAACTTACTTTATTTAAAAGCAAACAAAACTTTTAAAATAGATCGATACATTTTGTTTTGACCCAATGGTCACTTCTCAACAAATACTCAAATAATGTCCACCTCCACCCCCAAAATCTACATTCCAGGAAAAGAATAAAGTAAAACTGCCTGCAAGAATGATAGCCAATGATTGTAGATGTCACTTTCCACTTTTGTAGTTTATTGATTGTTAATGAAAAAGAAGCATATGTGCTTTAACTTTAATACCTTGCTATCAACTGTGCCACCTGGATTCAACCTGCGTCTTACCATGCTTTTTAGTATGGTCTTTACTTACAATGTCTCAGTCACTGTGTATTTTCTTTTCCTTTTGAGTCTATATCAATTTATGCAAAGCTTTCTCCATTTTGATAAATTCTTCATAGTCATCTTTCCTTCTATTACAGTTCCTTGTCACCAGTAGTTCAACCATCCCCCAATCGTTGGGAACATATTTTCTTTACAGATTTTTGTGATTGGAAATAAATAATAACAGCAATTTACTTTATTCTGCATTGTTGACAAACTTTGAAACATGGGATGCTTCTTCTTTCTAATATTTAATATAATTCAATTCTGTCAAACTTAATAAACATTTATTAAGCACTCACTATTAACTATGCACTGCTATGTTTGTCCTTCATTCTTGAAGAGGACTATGACATCAGGGAAGTGAGGATGTGACTTGCAGGTGACTTTGATATGAGTGAGGGAGGGCTGTGCAAGGTCATCAGCCTCACTTTCGTCTCCAGAGCCATCTGGATCCAGTGGCCTGATATTCACAAGGATGACTGGAGATAGCCCAGGATGCATTGGGAGATCCTGGCCCTTTCAGGCTAACTCTCAGTTTGAGTGAGGTGACACCCATTCAGTGAATAGGTCTCTTTAAGAAGTTAATCAAGGGATGGCCCCCTTAATCAAAACTCAAAAAAATCAAACTGGGAGGAGAAGACCTTCAGGGTTCCTGGCCAAAAGAGAAACAGTTACTATTTGATATTTACATTCACTCTGTGCTAGGAGAGCCTGATCTATCATTCAATCTATGAGCTAGGTATACGGATGGATAGATATAAAAGATAAGTAAGACACATTCCCTACATTCAAGGATTTATAATCTAAAGGAGAGAAAAAATTTTTGTTGTTCAGTTGTGTTCAACTCTCTTGTGACCCCTTTTGGGGTTTTCTTGGAAAAGAAACTGGAGTGGTTTGCCATTTCCTTCTCCAGCTCATTTTACAGACAAGGAAACTGAGGCAAACAGGGTTAAGTGACTTGCCAAGGGTCATGCACCTAGTAAATGCCTGAGGCCAGATTTGAACTCAGGAAGATGAGTCTCCCTGACTCAAAGCCCTATGCTCTATCTACTGCATCACCTAGTTTCCCTAACACATAAACCAAGGCTAAAAATACAAAGTAGAATAAAAGTGCCTAGAAAGGGTGTAGACAGAGTGCTATGACTAGTCTTCGGAAGAAGACATTGATTTTACGTGGAAGGATTAGCAAAGACTTCTTGGAGGAGGTGGCATCAGAGCTGGACCTTGAAAAATGGGTAAGGCAGACATGGCAGAAGGATATTCCAGGCCTATGTGAGCTAAAAAGAAGATGGCAGAAGAGAGTAAAACAAGCTACAGACCAAAGACCATTAAAACTGGAAGAGAACTAATCTTAAGCCAATTATTTTGCAGTTGGGGCAACTGAGGTCCAAAGAGGTAAACTAATTTCCTCAAAGGCACACAGTGGGTTAGTTAGTGGTAGAGTGAATTGAAAAACTCAGATCTCCATATTCCTAGTGTTACTCCTTCCATTACTTTTGTTTAAAATTGAAATAGCCAACTATCCAGTATTTTAAAATGGATTAACCATGTTTTAGGTTATCTGCAATCTGATATTTAGTCCTGCAGTAGTTTCCATCTTCAGGCTCCTTATGCTGCTTTCCTCTCACTCTGTAGTACTGGAAGGACAATATGTTTTTGGAAAGGCATGGACAAGCTGGAAAATGTCCAAAGTACATTCTGTTGATAGATGTCCAGGTACACAATTAGGATGGGAAAAGGATCTGAGACTATAACGTCTAAGGATTGGTTGAGAAAACTAGGGACATTAAACCTGGAGGAGTGGAAAGTAGGTTTTATAGCATAGAGAGTATACATGCCAAGCATCTTAATGCTTGTCACATACATTCTATTCCTACAATGCTTGGTCATTTGGAGGAACTCTATCCAGTAGCATACCTCCACCTCCACCTCCACCTTCTTTACCCCCACCTGACTGACCAAGACTTACTACCAAAATTCAGTGCGTTGCCTAAATGGCCATTGCCCTATAAGGATCAGGAAGAAAGAGTGAGGCTGATACCTTTGAGCAACTGGGCTTCACTTAAATCCAATCACACACAAGTCAAGATATCACCTGTGATATCAGTGATGCTCTTAGAAAAAGAAGGACAAACAACAACAACGAAGGTGAAATGTGTCAATCAATGTCAAACATGTTTGAAAGGACCAACTGAGTGCTTCCATAGACTCAAGGGAGGCTATAAAATTTAGTTACAAAGTACTTGGGAAAGTTGTTCAGACCGGAATTACTGGATTGCATGATGCTGATCTAACAAGATTCGACTGGGCCCTTTTGTAACCACAGCTAAATAATCATTGTTTATATGGAATCATGATACGGGAGGACCCCTAGGGGAGCAGCATAATGAAAAATTAACTAGGGGGAGAAAGGGAGACATAAAATAGGGGAGAGGGAGAATCCAAAGACACTAAACCCCCAAGTCATGTAGATCCTGTTTTGTCATGGGAGCAGCCTCTGGGTTGAAGTGGATCCTGTTTGTGGGAATAAAAGCATTATATGAGGAAGGGGATCATCCCTCTTTTGACCTGCCTAGATGCTCATTGTTCACATGGGTAGCTGCCACTGGAACCCAGGATGAGGGATCAGGAGAGCACATGGGGGCTAAATCTGCTCACAACATGTCTGACTGGAACTGCTGTCAGGTCCAACTTTTGATCAAGGATTCAAAATATTCTTATATCCATGGATGATCTCAGTAAAGGTAGAATTAGCACTGTTGTAATCTGAAGTTTATCATTCCAACTGAATCTGGAACCTAAGATCCCTCATGGTGAGTTCATCTGGCCTTGAATCCTAAGCCATCACAGAGTAAAACTCCTGGGATGACTCTGCATAAGTCCCCAGACACCCCAAACCTTTTTTAAAAATAAAATTTTATTGATATGTTTCTTTTTATTTCACTTAAATTTTCCCTCTCATCCTTTACCCCCACTCTCAGAGAACCATTCCTTATGTTTTTTTCTCAATCTATCTCTTCCCCTAGCATGTTCTCCAGTGAACAAAACCAAATAAAATAGAAGGCCCCCAATTCACAGATACATAGTCCAGCAAAACAAAATCCTACGTTCATAAGTGAAATTTTATGTCTCTTATTGCATTTTAAATTCATCATCTCTCTGACAGGAAGGGAGTGGCAGGTTTCATCTTCATACTTTCAGACTCAAGGTTTATCATTACATTAGTCAGTTCTAAAGTCTTTCAAAGTGTTTTTCTCTATAATGTTATTATTATGCATTGTTCTCCTAGTTCTGTTCATTTTGGTGTTCATCAGTTTATAAAATTATTCCCAGTTTCCTCTGAAATAGTCCATTTCATCATTTCTTATGGCACAGTAACATAATATTCCATTACATTCATATACTACAATTTGTTTAGCCATTTCCTAATAGTAGGACAGCTGGAGGTTGTTGGGTGACCGGGTGGTTAGAGTGCTGGGCCTCTATAGAGTCAGGAAGACCTGAATTCAAATATGACCTCAGATACTTACTAGCTGTGTGACCCTGGACAAGTCACTTAACCCCTGTTTGTCTTAATCCACTGGAGAAGGAAATGGCAAATCTCTCCACTGTCTTTGTCAAGAAAGTCACATGGATAGTATGAACAGCCCATGGGATTATGAAGAGTCAGGCATGAACGGACAACTCTTTAATTTCCAGTTTGGGGCTACCATGAAAAAAGCTTCTGTAAAAGTCCATTTCCTATTTGTTTGATCTCTTTTGGGTATAGACCTAATTGTGGTGTAGCTAGGTGGAAGAATATGTACAGTTTTGTGACTTTTAGAGCATAGTTCCAAATGACTTTCCAGAATGTTTTGAACCAATTCACAGCTCCACCAATAGTACACTACTATGCCTGTTTTCTCTACAGCCCCTTCTTATAAATTCTTCAGATAAGGATAATTGGGAGTGGAGAAGAGGGGAGAGGAGAGAGGGGAGAGGGGAGAGGGGAGGGGAGATGAGAGAGAGAGAGAGAGAGAGAGAGAGAGAGAGAGAGAGAGAGAGAGAATCATCCATCAGCACAGAGACACAAAAGCCTTTACAATACTTCACTCACTTTTTTTAAATACTACATAGGCTGCTGTAGACCTCTTTGTATTGATAGCTTCTCAGTATCACAGAGGCCACAAACAAATTTACTATTGGTTCCTTTTTAGTTGCTATCTTCCTACCACCACACAAATAGTGTGCTTATCCTATGTATACAATTATCTTTTCAGGTCCCTAATGAGTACTTAGATTTGAAGGTGAGTCGCTGGATCAAAAAGCAATATTAAACACCTACTATGTGTCAGACAGTGTGCTAAATCCCAGGGATTCCAAAGGGAAGGGAGATGATTCTTGCCTTCAGGAAGCTATCACTGTAACAGGGGAGACAACATGTACATAAATAAGCAGCACCGGAATATGTGTATGTGTGTATGTATACATGCATATATATACACATGTACATAATATATATATACACATATGTGTGTATGTATATATAATACAAATACAAGGGAATTTTGTGAGGGAGTCACAAGCAGCTGTGAAGGATAAAGAATAGCATCAGAGTCTATTCATTACTTTTAGTACCAGTAACCTAAATAAGAGCCAACAAACCCAGACAGTTGTACAGAGTAAGATATTGACCTTACATAAATACAAAACTTGCCTACAATTAGAGCTGTCTAAAAGTGGAATGTGCTGCCTTTGGATGCACTAAATTCCCCTCCATCACATCTCTATTATATTTTTCAAGGGAAGTATGAATAATCACTTCTGGAGGGTGTTATAATGGGGATTTCTATACTGGCGTAGTTTGGAGTTGATGGCCATTGAGGGTCCTTTCAATTCAGATTATATGATATCGCCTTCTTATTTCTGCTCTGTATTTCATTGTGCTTTTCTGGCTATTTCCTCTGGCTTCTGTTTGCTCCCTGGTTCCTAACTGCTGGCCTTACTCTGGTCTAGTCTTTGCCTTGTCTGTCCTGATTCTGACTTACAGGTCTGTCTTGCCTATCCGTTGCTGCTGACAGCGTGGTATGACACTGAGAGATTTGCTAGGAAAAAACCTACATCTGTATTGTCTACCTCTGTGTCTGTTTTATTGCTTCTTTTGTAGCTCTCTGTTTCCCATCTGTACTTGACGCTAAAGGCTACTAGCCTTTACACAGTAATAATGGCAGAAGGTGGGAGCATGAGAACGGAGGAGTCAATTTGATATTTCAAGCCTATTTTCTCAGTATAGTTCACGCAGTTTTCCCCCCAGTGGTTTCCATATCTTAGTTCAGCATCCAACACACTGCCAGCCAAATAAATATTGATGTGCTGAGTTTAAAAAGTAGGAACAAGATGTTTCTGACTGTGTTAACCAACAACTCCGCCTTGTCTCAGAATAAATCTAGTCAGGAGCTACCTAGCTACTTTCCTTGTGTTTTTGTTTTGTTTTTTTTGATTCAAGGATGAAAGATTTTGACCTCTTCCCAAGAGCCACCTCTCTGGTTGCAGAGGTTTCCCTAAGGTTAGAGAGAGAACTATAGCAGGTTAACCTGCATTCAAGTTGTGGCCTTTTGAGGTAGCCATATTCTTGCTATCTATCATTTTGAGGTATGGGCCACAGCAAAAGTCAAGGCAGAGGTCAAGAATGAAACACAAAGACAAGGTTCTGGATGAGGAAGGGTAAAAAAGCTAATGGTCGAAGATGAAACTGAGGATCAAACCAAGGTGAATAGGCTGGATCCAGAGGTGGGGGGTGGGGTGGGGTAGGATAAGGGGGCAGTTCAGCATACGAAAGCCAGGCCAGTCATAGGGGAAAAGCAAGTAGGATTAGCCAGAGATAGGACTTTAATGGCAGCAAATGATAAATAAGCAGGGTACGAGGGGCCTATTGACTGATGTGCCACCAGAGAAGACAGATATTTATCATGATGATTTTCTCAGAAAAGAATTTATGATAGCATCTCCCATCCCTTCTTCAGCATATATTTGTAGATGTTTTACTAAAAAAATATTAATTGAGCCCCAGCACTAACAGATTCTATTGGTTAACTGGAAAGATTGGAAATGAGAGGGTTTTTTCCCCCAAACCTGCTTATTCTTGCTGTAATAGAGATGTTTAATCATTTCTTAAAATACATTTGCATGCCCTTGAGTCAGAGGTAAAGACATTTAAGATTCCTAAGGCATTTGCAATATTTTAAAGACAAGTAGAAGACGTGTGTTGTGTGTCCTAATGATCATTATTCTTAGCTCAAACAACCCATTTGTCATGGAGCAATCAGTGTAAATTACCGCTTCGGTCTATTTTCTATCATCTGTATAGGTTAGCAAAAATGATTTTCTTCTATTATTTAATCCATTTGGCTGCAAAAGATTGTTTTTTATAGTAATGTGATATACCAAATGCTGGATTTGTGGAATTTCTAAGAAATGAATAGCTTCCCACCTCACATTGGTTTAGATTTTAAAACAGTGAATGAAGAAATCTGTTGTCATTGACTATTGGTTTGAAGTTTCTAGAGAGGATTTGAGACTGAGCTTTGGTGAGTGACATTGTCTGTAATCTTTCAGATCCCCAAGGTTTTCTTAGATACCGAATGGCAAGTTGGATATATACATATGTGTAAGTGTGTATATGTATATATGTGTATGTGTGTATGTATATCTGTATATACATATGTGTCTGTGTATAAGTATATATACATATATGTTTACATATGTCTGACTATATAGAACTCTAAAAGCCCAACTATATAACATACAGAGATATCTAATGCTCTCTATCTCTGTTACTTTCTGTCTGATTCTATCTGTCTACCTGTCTATCTATCTATCTACCTATCTCCTTGTTCACTGTGTCATTGTTTTCTTTTTGGTGTTTTTCCAGATCCTTAGGAAGGATTCCATAATGAATAAGGAGCATGTTTATGTGTGTTTAAAGGAAACCTCATAAAAATTCAGATTTTGTGAAACTATGGTCAAACTGGTTTACCTTTGCATTACGTGGGGGAGAGGCAGTGAGAGATTTACTAAACAAGTAAACTATATAAATGAACTTGGGGAAGAAGAGAGATGTTTAAACTACTTAGAAACATTGTTCAAAGTCTTTGAAAATATCTATTTACATGTAAGAAAGACAGTGTGGTATACAGAGCAGGCTCAGACAGATGCAAAACCCTAGACAGGTCACTCATCCTCTTAGTGCCACCCCCCCCCCCATTGATCTAAAACAGTTTATTAGCTGCAGAACAGCTGTTGCCAGCATTGGTGGAGGGAATGTCCTTGCTAAGAGTTCTGTATAGCAATGAAGTCTGATCTGAACTAATACTAATAATTTACTGAAGTTCTAATAACAAAGCATACTAATTTGTTCATTAGATCAGACTTCTTAGAGGCCTCCACTTGGTTAGTTTTTCAAGCCTTCCCTGAATTACTTTCAACACTTGAAAGTCATATAACTCCATTTCTTAAATATACATATATACATATTAAGTATATCTTAATTTCACTAATTTAATTCCAAGTTGACATTTTGATAAAGAGCAATGAGTGAGATGTCAGATGCCTGCTAAGCTATTTACAAATTTACATCCTCCACTTGGGAGTCTAGTCTCAGGTCTCTCTGTCATGCAGACCATGACTGGCTCTACTACACTTCCCACCCCTCCACCCTGCCAGGACAGCTGTAGGACTCTATTAATTTACTGCAGGCCCTTCCTCAACCTCTTTTCCAGAAGACTTCACTTCCTGCCCATAAATGAGGTTGAAAGCAAAACAGCAGATTTTTATCACCAACCACTGTTGAGTTGAAAGCCGAGAAGCAATTAGCAGAAGAAACATAATTAAGACACCTCTCCACCAGTTGGGAGCTTAACCCATCCTTTTGGGCTCATTATTTTAAAGATACAGAGGATCACTGTTGACTCTTTTAGTTTTGGCAGGTGTTGAGAAAATGGTTGGGTGCCCCCCCGCCCCAAAATTTAGTACTCTTTAAAATAGAAAACCTCCACACACATATATATATATTCAAACCCATGTGAACACACAAATGCATTCATACATACTCTCATGTGCACCTTCCTACCCCATTCCAATTTCTAAAGCTAGCATTAGCACGCAGCTACGAATCTGAGAGCCAAGCAAGTCATTAAAGATCATCAGACACTATCTATGTAGGATTACGTTTAATAGACAGCAGGAGTATTCCTGCTAGCTCCCCTTAACTTTCATCAAAATTGTGCCTAATTAAAATCTTCAATTTAATTATGCTCTTCTGCATTACAAATTTTGATCAAATTGGTTTAATTTGGTACAGGGACAGACACTTCTTTCATGTGCAAAATGTGGTGGTTTGTTCCTGAGGCTCAGTTCAAATGAGCTCCCTCCAAGGTGGAAGGGCTCCTTCTGCACTCCTGGGCCTGTTTGCCTCTTCAGAGGCAAATACCCATCTATTTTCAACATCCTCCTTGCCTCTCCTCCTTCCCTCTGCACTCCCAGTGAAATAATAGTTATTTTCCCCACATCTGCAAGATTCACTGAAGCTGACAGCTGTCCCCCACACCCACCCCTCCTTTGAGGCTCTGTTTCTTCTTCTGGTTTTGAAATACCTCTGTTTACAAAAAAATCACACCAAATCTGTCATTGAAATACACACCCATACTGAAGCAAGTGCTAACAACCTGTTCCCACCAGGAGGAAGGGCTCTGTTACTTAGGCCTGCTTTCAAACTCCTTAAAAAACTCCTAGGGACTTAACAAATCTACTCAGGCCTAACGCAAACCCCATCACCCAGTACCCTGTCCAAATCACTCCTTTTTCCCAACCTTAGTTATTCCCACTTAACTTCTCTCCAGTGTTATCAGAAATCAACTCTAGAAAAATTATGAGCAACTTGGTGGCAAAATGGATAGAGTGCTGGGTCTGGAGTCAGGAAGACTCTCTTCCTGAATTTAAATCTGGCCTCAAACACTTACTAGCTGTGTGACCCCAAGCAAGTCATTTAGCCCTATTTGCCTCAGTTTCCTCATCTGTAAAATGAGCTGGAGAAGGAAATGACAAACCACTCCAGAATCTCTGCCAAGAAAACCCCAACAACAGGCAAAATTATAGAGTAGATATCAATTTAAGTTTCCCCTTTCGATACCACAGATCACCTCCAGCTACCATGACTGGTGCTATGCTGCTCACCTGGGCTGGTCTTCCTTTGGACCACTTTCCCCTACTTACCATCTCTGTTTACCATCCTACCTCCACCAACAACCTCTTCTATTCCCTCAGGGTCTTCCTCAGAGACAGTAGCTAACAGTCTGTAAAAACTAATTTCAAACTAATGTTGATAATGGCTTAATGCTTCTCAGATAATACATTTGCATATAAAAGGGTCTTTTAACTGGAAGGAACACCTCTCACTTTGTTTGGATCATTAAATCACTCAATATGCATTTATCAAGTACCCATTGTGTGCCAGGTTGTGCTAGGCTAGACACTAGAGACACAAAGATAGACTTGAAGCAGTACCTGCAACCAAAGAAATTATGCAACATTGAGAGAGACAACATTTATGTCAATAAACAAGTACATAAAAAATAAATGCAAGGTAATTAGGAGATGGTCAGAAGTCTCATAGAGGAGGTGGCATTTCAGCTGAGCATTTGAGACTAGGAAGAGAAATGATTAAGGGATGCATTATGGCCCTTGAGTAGGGGGAGTAGAGAAGAAATAAACATTTATTAAATGCCAATGATATAAAATAGGGCAGCTAGGTGGTGAAGTGTATAGAGTGCCAGTCCTGGAATCAGGAAGATGAGTCTTCCTGAGTTCAAATTTGACCTCGGACACTTACTAGCTGGGTGACCCTAGGGAAGTCACTTAACCCTGTTGTCCTCATCTGTAAAAGTAAGCTGGAGAAGGAAATGGCAAACTGCTCCAGTATTTTTGCCAAGAAAACCCCAAATGGGGTTATGAAAAGTCTGAAACAACTGAACAACAATAATAATATGCCCGGCACTGTATTAAGCTCTTTACAAGTATTATCTTATTTGACACTCACAACAGTCCTGGAAGGTAAGTGCTATTATCCTTATTTTATAGTTGAAGAAACTGAGGCAGACAGTGATCAAGTGACTTGCCCAGCATCACACAGCAAGTGTCTGAAATCAAATTCAAATTCAGATCTTTCCTAACTTTAGACCCAGTGCTCTATCTATTGTGCCACCAGGCTGTGCAAAAGCATTGAGACCAAAGATGAATATTTTGTGTGAGGAACCACAAGAAAAAAAAAATCAGTGGGGAGGGTGGAGGTAGAGCCAAGATGGTGGAGTGAAGCCAGTGACTTACCAGAGCTCTCTTACACATTCTGTCAGATATCTCCAAAAACTGAATCTGAGCAGATTTGAGAGAGGTAGAAGTCACTAGAAGACAGTGTAGCAGATTTCAAGCCGAGGAGAGTCTGCAGAGTCAATGGGATGGATCTGTGGGCTAGGAGAGCCCAAGGCCCATGGAACCGCACCTGACCAGAACAGAGAGGGAGCAGCAGCAGAACCCACCCAGCAGACCAAGCTGGGAGAGCTGTGCATGAAGAACTAAACCATACCAGAGTGGGAGCAGGAACAGGACTGGGGCTGAATTGCTGGCTGCAGTGGTGATCCCCAGGCCTCTTGGCTCAGGACAGGAGTCTATTGCAGCTAGTTGAGACAGAAGTGCAGAGCCTCCAGCAGCACCAGCAGCTACTCCTGGAGCTATCAGCCCACAGTCTTTTGAAACCCACCTTCTTGAAATTCCAGGAGCTATGATGACCAGGTAAAATGGCTCTCATTCCTCCCTTGAATAACCAGAGAATACTGCCTTGGGAAAAACCCTGGAATAGAGGAGCGAGAAGTGGGAGTTCAGTAGTGTGACAGAAAGAGACCAGTGCAGGAAGGGAGGCATCCCAGCAAGCCCCACCTTAGCAGACCAGTGGGAGTTCCTGAAACCCAGTGGGGTGGAGGCAGCAAGTACCATCACCAGGACGCCAAGTGTGCCTTTGCACAGCCAGCGGAATTAGCAGACACCAGTGCAGACAATGGCTGAGATGATCTGTGATAGAGTGCAGCCTTAGGGGAAGAGGAGACTTCCAGCAGCTAGACCACCCCTCCCACACACTTCATGCTCTAACCCCAGGGGAAACTCAGAAAGACTTCACTGGGCCTTGATCCTTGGAGCACACCAGCCAGCTTTGGCTCAGCACCAAGTGAGCAGCAGCATTATATATCTTTTGCTGACAAAACCAGAAGCTACAGCACACAAAGCCAGTAACCAGGCCCCTAGATCCCAACACAAGAAACTTGGGACAGAGTCCTCTAGGCCATAGAAGCAGAGATCCACTTAGAGAGCCAGGAAAAAAGCAACCACCATGAAGGAGCAATCTAGAAAAACAAGGACCATTGATTTTTATTATGGAGACAAGGAAGATCAAAATACCAATTCAGAAGAGGACAGCATTAACACTATACCTACATCTGAAACCTCAAAAGGGAATATGAACTGGTCTTGAGCCCAAAAAGCATTCCTGGAAGAACTCAAAGAGGATTTTAAAAGCTAAATTAGAGAGGTAAAGGAAAAAATGGAAAAAAAAATTCACTGATGAGAACAAATCATTAAAAAATAAAATTGGCAAAATAGTTAAGGAGATACAGAACGTAATTGGAGAAAATGACTCCTTGAAAAGTAAAATTGGCCAAATGGAGGTACAGAAGCTAAATGAAGAAAACAATTAACTAAAAATTAGAATTGGGCAAGTAGAAGCTAATGACTCTATGAGGCATCAAGAATCAATCAAACAAAATCTAAAGAATGAAAAAATAGAAGAAAACATGAAATATCTGATTGGAAAAACAAGTGACCTGGAGAATAGATCCAGGAGAGACAATCTAAGAATTATTGGTTTTCCAGAAAGCCATGATTAAAAAAAGAGCCTCGACAGTATCTTCCAAGAAATTATCAAGGAAAACTGTCCCAAGGTACTAGAACCAGAGGGTAAAATAGTCATCAAAAAAAAATCACTGATCACTCCCTGAAAGAGATACCAAATTGAAAACTCCAAGGAGTATTGTAGCCAAATTCCAGAATTATCAGGGCAAGGAGAAAATACTGCAAGCATCCAGAAAGAAATAATTCAAATATCATCGAACTACAGTCAGGATCACACAGGACCTTGTAGCTTTTAAATTAAAAGATAGGAGGGATTGGAATTTGATATTCCAAAAGGCAAATGAGCTTGGACTACAAACAAGGATCAACTACTGTATCAGTAAGGCAATAATAACAATATGGATGATAATTGTCAAAATAATTATGTAGTTCTGTATCACAAAGTATGAGAGACTCTCCACAAAGAAGATAGAAGAAGTAAACCATTTATTCAGACAATAGAGAACCATATCCCATAACCAAATGTTCAGCTCCCATAGCCAGTTAACCCACTTCATCATAATAGCAAGGAACCCAAAACATAATATCACAACATGGAGCCTCACCACCCCAAAACCTCTCTGACCCCCTGCTGGGGTCTTCCCCAAAACAAACTCATAGTACAGGTAAGTCAGCCTGTTCAGTTCTAACCATAACTACAGTGGCCATTAGCAGCCATCACTGCTCTCTCTCTCTCTCTCAGCATTTTCTGTGACATAACTTCCTTTTCCTGTCAGGAAGCTCTTCCCACCACATGTGACTCAGGCTTCCTGTGATGTAAGCAGGTCACATGGCCTATTAATGGGTGGGAAAGATCTTCAAATCTAAATTGCTACCACAACTACCCAGCAAAATTGAGCAAAATTTTTCAGGCAAGGAGATGGACGTTCAATGAAATGAGGGAATTCTAGACCTTCCTGATGAAAAGGCCAGAGCTCAATGGAAAATTTGATCTTCAAATACAAAACTCAAGAGAGATATAAAAAAGTAAATGGGGGGGGGCGGGGGAGAAACCTTGTTATTCAAGAAGGGCAAATTGTTTACCTCCTTATATAGGATTATATTGTTTTATATGTGTTATATATATGTTAATCTTGAGAGTGGTATAGTTATTACAACAATTAAAAGGGATATTCATAGACAGAGGGTGTGAGTATAAATTAACTGATGTGATGATAAAAAATAATTAAGGGGTACAATGGGATTTTTCTGGGAGAAGAGGTAAGAAGGAGGTAGAAAAGGGTAAATTACATTACATGAAGAGGCACAAAAACATATTATAGTAGAGGGAAAGAAGGGAGAGAGAAGAGCAGTGTTTCAGCTTTACTCTCATTGGATTTGGCTCAAGGAAGGAATAACATACTCTGATAACTATAGAAATCAAACTTGTCCTACAGGCAGTAGGAAGGGAAAGGGGAAAGAAAGGGGGGTGGTGGTTAGAAGGCAGGGAAGAAGTAGCATGAGAAAAGGGTAAGATAAGGGAGGGGGGTTACTAGGGAGGGAAAATTGAGGGAGGTGGTAGTCAAAAGCAAGACTCTTTTGAGGAAGGGAAGGGAGAAGGGAGAAATAAAAGCATAAACAGGGAGGGAAATAGGATGGAAAAAAGACACAGATAGTAATCATAACTGTGAATATGAATGAGATGAACTCTCCCATAAAATGGAGGTGGATAGCAGAATGGATTAAAAACCATAATCCTACAATATTTTGTTTACAAGAAACACATTTGAAAAAGGGGGATACACACAGGGTAAAGGTAAAAGGCTAGAGTAGAATATATTATGTTTCAGCTGAAGTAAAAAAAGCAGAGGTAGCAATCCTAATCTCAGACAAAGCAAAAGCAAAGATACATCTAATTATAGAGACAAGGAAAGAAACTATATCCTGCTAAAGGGCACCATAGACAAATAAATAATATCATTAGTTAACATATATGAACCAAGTGATACAGTATCCAAAGTCTTAGAGGAGAAGTTAAGGGAATTACAGGAAGAAATAGACAGCAAAACTATACTAGTAGGGGACCTCAACCTCCCCCTCTCTGAACTTGATAAATCTAACTTCAGAATAAACAACAAAGAAGTTAAGAAGGTGAATAGAATTTTAGGAAAGGTAGATATGATAGGCCTCTGTGGAAAACTGAATGAGGATAAAAAGGAACATACCTATTTCTCAGTGGTACATGGCACCTACACAAAAATTGACCATGTACCAGGGCATAAAAACCTCACAATCCAGTGCAGAAAGGCAGAAATAGTCAATGCATCCTTTTCAGATCATGATGCAATAAAAATTATTTGTAATAAAGGGCCATGGAAAGATAGACTAAAAACTAATTGAAAACTAAATAACGTAATCCTAAAGAATGGGTGGGTCAAACAACAAATCATAGAAACAATCAGTAACTTCATTCAAGAGAATGAAAATAATGAGATAACATACCAATACTTATGAGATGCAGTGAAAGTAGCTCTTAGGGGAAGTTTTATACCTCTGAATGCTTACATGAATAAAATAAAGAAGAAGGAAATTAATGAATTGGGCATGCAACTAAAAAAGCTAGAAAAAGAACAAATTAAAAATCTTCAATTAAATACCAAATTAGAAATACTGAAAACCAAAGGAGAGATTAATAAAATTGAAATCCAGAAAACTATTGAACTAATAAATAAAACTAAGAACTTGGTTTTGTGAAAAAACCAATAAAATTGATAAACCTTTGATCAATTTGATTAAAAAAGAAAAAAAATCAAATTACTGCTATCAAAAATGAAAAGGGTGAATTCACCTCGAGTGAAGAAGAAAGTGGAATTATTTTGCCCAATTGTATGCCCATAAGTTTGATAATCTTAGTGAAATGGATGAATATTTACAAAAATATAAATTGCCCAGATAAACAGAAGAGGAAGTAAAATACTTAAATAACCCCATCTCAGAAAAAGAAATTGAACAAGCCATCAATGAACTCCCTAGTAAAAAATCTCCAGGTCTAGATGGGTTTACAAGTGAATTCTATCAAACAGTTAAAGAACAATTAATTTTCATACTTTATAGACTATTTGGGAAAATAGGCAAAGAAGGAGTCTTACCAATTCTTTTTATGACACAAATATGGTACTAATTCCTAAACCAGGAAGAACCAAAACAGAAAAAGAAAATTATAGACCAATTTCCCTAATGAATACAGATGCAAAAATTTTAAATAAAGTATTAGCAAAAAGATTACAGCAACTTATCACAAGAATAATATGCTATGACCAGGCAGGATTTATTCCAGAAATGTAAGGCTGGTTCAATATTAGGCAAACTGTCAGCATAATTCATCATATCAACAACAAAACTAGCAGAAACCATGTGATTATCTCAATAGATACAGAAAAAGCTTTTGATAAAATACAACACTCATTCCTATTAAAAACACTAGAAAGCATAGGAATAAATGGTGTCGTCCTTAAAATGATAAGTAGTGTCTACCTAAAACCATCAGCAAGAAATGGGGATAAGCTAGATGCATTCCCAGTAAGATCCAGGGTGAAACTATAGTGTTCATTATCACTCCTATTGTTCAATTTGGTACTAGAAATGTTAGCTTTAGCAATGAGAAAAGAAAAAGAAATTGAAGGAATTAGAATAGGCAAAGAAGAAACTACGTTATCACTCTTTGCAGGTGATATGATGATATACTTAGAGAATCCTAGAGAACCAAGCAAAAAACTACTCAAACTAATAAATAACTTTAGCAAAGTTGCAGGATATAAAATAAACCCACATAAATTTGCAGCATTCCTATATAATACTAACAAAGCTCAACAGCAAGAGATAGAAAAAGAAATTCCATTTAAAGCTACTGTAGGCACTGTAAAATATTTGGGAGTTTACCTGCCAAGACAAGCCCAGGAACTATATGGAAACAATTACAAAACACTTCTCACACAAATAAAGTCAGATCTAAATAAATGGAAAAACATCAGTTGCTCATGGCTAGATTGTGCTAATATGATAAAAATGACAATTTTACCTAAATTAATTTACTTATTTAGTGCCATACCAATCAAACTACCAAAAATTATTTTATAGAGCTAGACAAAATAATAACAAAATTCAACTGGAAGAATAAAAGATCCAGAATATCAAGGGAATTAATGAAAAGAAATGCTAGGGAGGGAGGCCTAGCCATACCAGATATTAAACTGTATTATAAAGCAGCAATCATCAGAACTACTTGGTACTGGCTAAGAAATAGAGTGGTGGATTAATGGAATAGGTTAGGTACACAAGATGCAGTAGTCAATGATTATAATAATTTACCCTTTGATAAACCTAAAGAGTCCAGCTTCTGGGATAAGAACTCACTATTTCACAAAAACTTCTGGGAAAACTGGAAAATAGTATGGCAGAAATTGGGCATAGAATAATATCTTACTCCATAAACCAAAATAAAGTCAAAATGGGTTCACGACTTAGATATAAAGGCTGAAACTATAAGCAATTTGGGAGAGAAGGGAATAGTTTACCTGTTAGACTTAAGGAGAAGAGAAGAATTTATGACTAAACAAGAGATAGAGAGCATTATGAAATGCAAAATAGATAATTTTGATTATGTTAAATTGAAAAGTTTTTGTACAAACCAAGCTAGTGTAACCAAGATTTGGAGGGAAGCAGAAAATTGGGAAAGATTTTTTACAACCAGTGTCTCTGACAAAGGCCTTGTCTTTAAAATATACAGAGAACTGAGTCAAATTTATAAGAATACAAGTCATTTCCCAAATGAGAAATGGTCAAAGGATATGAACAGGCAGTTTTCAGAGGAAGAAATTAAAGATATCTGTAGGCATATGAAAAATACTCTAAATCACTATTGATTAGAGAAATGCAAATCAAAACAACTCTTAGGTACCACATCTTTCCTGTCAGATTGACTAACATGTCAAAACAGGAAAATGATAAATGCTGGAGAAGATATGGGAAAATTGGAACACTATTGCATTGTTGGTGGAGTTATGAACTGATCCAACCATTCTGGAGAGCAATTTGGAACTATACCCAAAGGGCTATAAAAATGTGCATAGCCTTTGACCCAGCAATACCACTTCTGGGGCTGTATCCTAAAGAGATCATACAAGGGGGAAAAGGACTGGCACGTACAAAAATATTTATAGCAGCCCTTTTTGTGGTGGCAAAGAATTGGAAATCAAGAAGATGCCCATCAATTGGGGAATGGCTAAACAAATTGTGGTATATGAATGTAATGGATTACTATGGTGCTATAAGAAGTGAGGAGCAGATAGACTTCATAAGAACCTGGAGAGTCTTATATGATCTGATGATTAGTAAAGGGAGCAGACCTGGGGGAAAATTGTACACAGCCACAGACACATTGCTTCTGTGATGACTAATTTTGATAGACTTAGCTCTTCTCAGCAATGTAAGGTTCTAAGACAGTTCCAAAAGACTCATGATGGAAAAGGCTATCCACATCCAGAGAAAGAATCATGGAATCTGAATGCAGATTGAAGCAAACTATTTGCTCTCTTTTTTAAATTTTTATTTTATTTTTGCTTTTGTTACATCTTTCTCATGGTTCATTGCATTGGTTATAATTCTTTTTTACAATTTGATTATTGGAAAAGAAGTTTAATGTGAAGGTATATATAGAACCTGTATCAGATTACATACCATCTTGGGGAGTGGGGGGAGGAGAGAAAGGGGGAGAAAATTTGGAACTCAAAAAACTTGTGGAACTGAGTTTTGTAAACTAAAAAACAATAATTAATAAAAAATTTGTTTATCTGGATTGAAGATTGACTGAAGAGGAATTAGGTTGTCTGGAGAGATAGTTTAGAGCCAGGTTCTATATAATTTCCAATGTCAAATGGAAGAATTTGCATTCTATCCTAAAGATAATAGGGAGCCCCTGGAGTTTATGGAGCAGAAGCATGACAGGGTCAGAGCTGAGTTTAGGAATATCACTTTAGCAGCTGTGTGGAAATGATTGGAGAGAGGGGCAAGTTGAGGTAGAAGGCCCAATCAGAAAGCAATTTCAATGGTCCAAGTGGGAAGAGATGAGGGCCTGAACTAGGGTCTGAGTGAGGAGAATGGAAAGGATTTTAGAGGTTGTAACACACAACCACATACGAGAGGTAGAATGGACAAGACTCAGTAACTGATTGGATTTATGGACTGAAGGAGTGTGAGGATCCAAAGGATGCCTTCTTAGTCAAGCTTGAATAGTCCTTGCTCCCTGTGGCTTCTACCAGACTCTCCCTCTACTGCCACCAGTCACCAACTCCCTGAAGTTTATTCAGATTTATCACTAAATTAAAATGCGTGTGTCGGGGGGGGGGGTGGGGTGGGGAGGGTGGGAGGATGCTGTTGTCTATCAACCATCAGGACTTTTCTCTCCTTTCTCAGGGTGGTGCCTGGCTCACAGTCTTTCTATTTACCCCAACTCCTGCTCTCCTCTTAGATGTTGATGATCTCACAATTACCCCAACCTCATAGTTCCTCTATCTACTCAACCCCATAGGACCTACTACATAGGGATGGTCACACCCTTAATCTTACCATTACGCACAAGTGTTCCACTTGGATGATTTAGACCTCTAAAATTCTTCTCTCCCATCACAATCTCCAGTCATTTCATCTTTCCCAGTGCCTTACATTCCCTAAATGTGCTCTCTGTCTACACTATGATTTCCACCCTTGAGTTCTTTGCCAGGCCAGCACTCCTGCCCTGGCTACTCTTTCTGTCTTGATCTTGACTTCTTAGTGGACCAATTCAATGTTATACCTTCTTCCGCATGAGAATCCCTCGATCCTTTGTCCTTCCCTTGCTCCTGCCTTGCCAAGCTCCAACTCTGGACCACTCCTTCCATATATCTCTTTCATCCCTATTCATATGCCGCTGAACTGAACAGTCAATAATTCTGACAGGACCTACTACAAATTTATGTTATCTAATTCCAACTGGGCCCTCACAGCAACAAATCAATTCTTTTACTCCTCCCCAATTGATTCTCTGTTTCACTTTTTGCAACAGCTATTTCAAACCTTTCTTCTCTTCTCTCTTCAAACCTCCCACTTTCACATATGAGGTTCTCATTTGATACATACATGTGTGTATACACATATAAATTTGTGTGTGCATGTATATATTTCTCAAAACAAAGACTCCCTTTTTTCTCTCTATCCCCACCATCTGGCAATCCCTCGACATAACTTTCTCATTCTTTCCAGTCTTTGACCAAAAAAAAAATGACTGTTCTCATTAAGGAAAACCCCTCTCTTCATATACCTTTGATCTCATTCTCTTTTCTCCAACAGATTGTTGCCATTATCATATCTTTCCTCTCATATTACCTCTCCCTATCTCCTTCTTCCTTTCTGCTACCTATAAACCTCCTCAAGTCTATCCTTAAAAATCCCTCACTAGATTGCATCAACTCCATTAACAATTGTCCTATAGCTCTCTTCCTTTTCTCAGTCAAACTCATTGAAAGAAAATCGTCTACTCTTTGCCTCCACTTACCCTGTTTTTAAACTCTGTTCTAAATGCTAAACCCGTGGTTTCTAACCTCATCACTCAACTGAAACTGCTCTCACCAAAGTTAAATGATCACTTAATTGTCAAGTCTAGCAGCATCTTCACAATCTCTGCATGCTTGATCCCTGCAATATTTGATTCTATTGACCACCCTCTCCTCCTGAATACTCTTTCCTCTCTGTGTTTTCATGACATTGCTCTCTTCTGCTTCTCCTTCCATCTGATCATAATTTCTTAGTCTCCTCCTCATTCATCAATCATGTCATGCTCACTAGTTGTGAGTCTACCATAAGGCACTGTACTAGGACTTCTCTTTTCCCTCTGTACTCTCTCATTTGGTGACCTTAACAGCAACTTTGGGTATAATTACCATCTATGATACGAACAATATCCTAAAACCCTATGAATGCTACATTAGTTTTTCCTTTAAAAAGTATTGATGTCCATCAACTGCCCCTTGTGTTTATTCTCCTCTCCTTTCTCATGCTCTTTTTTTCCAACTCTCCCTGTGTAGGACCAGATGGAGACAAAAATTGTAAAATCATCAGGATAGAAACCTCCCCTTCCTCTACCCTTTGCTTATTCCTTAGTTGTTAGTATCTATCACCCTCCTCAGGAGCAAAAAAAATTAAATAAGAATTAAGACATTACACTTTAGTTACCTAGGAGTCAGGAGACTTGACATCTAGCTCCTACTCATGTTACTATTTAACTATGGGAGTTATAACCTGTCTTTCAGTCTTGGTTGACTTTCATGTAAACATTTGACACTGTTGATGATCCTCCCTTCACTTCATACCTCTCTTACCCGTTTGATGGTCCTTCTCAATTTACTTTGCTAAATCATGATTCATATCATGCTTGCTAAGTACAGGTGCCCCCAAAGCTCTGTTCAGGGCCCTCTTTTCTCTCCATGATCTCTCACTTGACACTGTCATCATCTCCTATAAGTTTAATTAGCATCTCTCTTCTTTTGACTCTGAGATATTCATATCCAGGTATTATGACCTCTAATGAAGCATCATGAGTGCCTTTTGGACATTTTGAACTAGATGTCCTGCAGGCAACTCAAACTCACTATGTTCAGATCAGAACTCAATCTTTACCCCCCCCCCCCAAACCACCTGTCTTCCAAACTTCTCTAATTCTATCAAGGGCACAACCCTTTTTCCAGTCACCCACATTCACAACCTTGGTGTCATCCTTATCTCCTCACTCTCATTTGCCCCACATATCCAATCAGCTCCTATCTCTACCACATCTCTCCAATACATCTTCTCCTCATCCGTCACACACCATTCCTAATTCAGGGCTCATCACCTCTGTCCCAGACTATGGCAATAGCTTCCTAATTGATCTGCCTGCCTCAAGTCTCACCCTCCATCTAGCTAGCAAAGTGCTTTTCCTAAAGTGCAGGTCTGACTATGTCACCTCTACCCTCCATCAAGTCCTCAGTTAATAAATCCTAGCAACTGCCTACTCCCTTTAGGATCAAATGTAAATCTCTCCACAACCTGGTCTTTTCTACCTGTCCAGTTTTCTCACACATTATTCCTCTCTGCATACTTTGCGGTCTGCCTGTATTACTGTTCCCCACACAATCCATCTTCCCTGGCTGTGCCTTTGCATCAATTTTCCCTTGTGCCTGGAATGCATTTCAGTCTCACTTCTGCTGTCATAATCCCTGGGTTCCGTCAAAGCTCAGCTCAAGCACTACTTCTATGTGAAGCCTTTCCTGCTCCTCCCAGCTGCTAATGCCCTTCCTCCTAAAACTACCTGGTATTCATTTGGTATATATTCTATATACACACATACCAGATGTGTATATACACACATATATGTATATACACACACATATATATATACATATATGTGTTTATATATATATATATATAAAAGAGAGAGATCAGATAGATAGATAGATAGATAGATAGATAGACAGATAGATATAGATGACTCTGAGGTTGGGCACTTTGATGACTAGAAGAATGGTGATGCCCTTGAGAGAAATGAGGAATTTGAGGAAAAAGGTGGGTTGGAGGGGAGGTTGGCATGGGGGCAAGAAAATATTGAGTTCTGCTTTGGACATACTGAGTTTGTGGTGCTTATGGGAGATTCAGTCGGAAATGTCCAATAAATTGGTGATGAGAGAGATTAGGCTAGATAGATAAATCTGGACTCAACTGCATAGAGATAATAATTGAATGTACAAAAGCTAATGAGATTACCAGGGAGAGAAAATAAAAAAAGAAGAGAAGAAGGTCCAGAACCCTGAAGTAAAACCATAGTCAGGTGGACATAGATGATGATCCATCCAGCAAAGGGAACTAAGAAGAAGCATTCAGATAGGTAGAAGGGGAGCTCAGAAAGAGCACTGCCATGACAACCCAGAGAGGAAAAGGTGTCAGTGTCAAAAGTTCAACAGAGATCCAAAAGGATAAGGATTTAGAAAAGACCAGCAGATCTCACAGTTGAAAAATCATTGGTAACTGGAAAAAGTAATTTTAGTTAAGTGATGGACTTGGAAAACATATTAAGGAGAAGTTTGAGAAGTAAATGAGAGAAAAGGAAATGGAAAGGAATGGAGAAAGATTTATTTTTCTGGGAATAAGTCTATAAAAGGGAGGAGTGATAGAGGATGACAGCTTGAAGGGATGGTCAAATGAGGATTTTTTTTAAGGATAGGGAGAATTGGCCGTATTTGTGCACAAGAGGGAAGATGTGTTTTCGAAGTACTTTGCTTTCCTGGTTGCCCTGCTCTTGACACACTCTGGCTTAATGTTTTTCCTAAAATGTGATGCCCAAAACTGAACACAGTATTTCAGACATGGTTTGTCCAGAGCAGAGTACAATGAGATTCTCACCTCCTTCTTCCTAAAAGCTATTTCTCACTTAATGCAGCCCAAGATTGCATTACCACACATCTTACTCCACAGGAACTTTTGTCTAGTCCCATCTCCCATCCCATTCTTATTAGTAAAGTTAAGCTTTTGGAACCCAAGTGTAGAATTTTACTTAACGTCTCTGTGCCTAATTTTCCTGTAAAATGAGAGGACTGGATTTGATGGCCTCTAAGGTCCCTTTCTGCTCTAAATCTATAATCCTATGACTATCATCTTTTCCCCCAAACCAGCCACTTCCCATTCCCCTCCCTCCATTTCTTTTTACGGAACCATCATTCCCTCCAGTCTCCAAACTTTGAAAGTTAGCATCACATTTGACCCCCGTCTCTCTCTCAACCTCTACTACATCCAGTCAGCCACCAACTTCTTTCAAGTCTTCCTTGGTAATGTCTTTCATCTATTCCTTTTCTATTCATATTAACACCTTCATCCAGGCCTTTTATCATGTCACTCGTGGACTACTGACTACCCTATCTCCAGTTTCCCTCCTTTCAGTCCATCTTATGTATCTATATTAATTATTGAGCCCTTGGAGTTTACTCAGTGTAGTAGTGAGGTAGCACAGGGGACCCGGAGTGTGGGTAGACCTGCAATGGTGTGGAGTGTGGGAGTCGCAGCAGGAAGACCTGAATTCAAATCTGGCCTCAGATACTATATGACCCTGAACAAGTCATTTAACCTCTCTCTGCCTCAGTTTCATCTGTAAAATGGGCATAACAATAATATGTACCTTCCAGGATTGTTGTGTGGTATTTATTCCATCAAATGGAACAATATTTGTTTAGCGCAGTGCCTGGAATACTATACAATGCTATTCAAATGTTAGCTATTTATTATCATTGTCATTATTATTATAGCTGGGCACGTACCTGCTAGATACTCTGGGCAAGTCACTCAACCTCTCTCTGTCTGAGTTTCTTCATTTATAAAAAGGGAAAAATATTGTCTCCTAACTCTTAGCATTGTTGTGAAAATCAAATGAGACAATATTTCCAAGGCTTTTTGAGAACTTTAAAGCTCCATATAAATTCTAGCTATTATTACAATCATATTTCCTCCCCCCAGGTGAATCTTTCTAAGGTACCAGTTTCGTAAGTCACTTTTCTATTCAAAACCTTCCCTTATCTCCTCATTACCTTAACCTCCACAAATGTTTCAGTTAATTATTCAAGGTCCTTCACACTCTGCTGCTTGACTGGCTCTTCAGCCTAATCTCCCAACATCCCCAAACACATATCTTCTGGTTTAGTCAAATTGGGCTGCTCATTGAACCTGGAAAGCCATCATCACCTTCTGTCTTCCTAAATCATAAGTCTCCTTCAAGAAGCATTTCAAATCCCATCTGTTTTATAAAATCTTCCCTGGACACTCCAGCCCAAAATGATCTCTCTCTTCCTTGAACTCTTATGTTATCTGTCCCTCCCAATTAGCAATTAATCTTGCACTGCCTTGTAACATCTTGTGCAAGTCAAGATCTTGTCTTGTGCATTTTTGCATTTCCCACAGTGCCTAGCACATAACAGGTGCTCAATAATTACTTGTTAATTGATTGAAGTATTTGCTGATTGACAACAGAAGCAGATGTAGAGAGAAAGTTTCAGAGAGTTGGCTGAGTCCACAGACCACACCAAATGATAGACGTCAGATTGAGGTTTTGAATTCCCCATCCTGGGTTCATGTCAGCAACTCTGTTGAGCTCATGTCTCAGTGCCATTTGAGTATTAATATAGAATTAACAAAATATGTGAGCAAAACTCTGCTAGGGCACTAAAGAAGGCATACAGAGGCTTGGAAGCAAAAGCAGAATTTGACTGGCAAACTTTCAAGCCAGGGTAATTGACCATGAGAATGATATGAACTATTCAGGCATGGGCAAGGACCAAAGGACCTATCTAGCTGCCAGCTAGCATTTTATTTTTAAAGCCCCTAATCTCTAGCTCAGCACCATTTCTCTCTAGCTCAGCACCTTTCCAATTCAGTACACATGGTAAAAAATTAAAACGAAGTTATTAAGTGTCATAAAATGAAGAAACCAATGAAAGGTTCTCAAATTAAACTGAGCCATTAAGACTTTTATGATAAGAGAGTGGTGAGCAATGTTCTCTCTAATTTTTTTCAGGCTGTGAATAGATGAGCGCACACTACATGGGCAACAAATGAAGGTTTCGCATACATGACTAAAAGTTTACTGTTATAATCAAATGAAAAAGTCATGTATGTACGAAAGAGATAATGTATAAATGATTGTAATTTCCATGATTTCTGTATTATCAGATCAAATTTGTACAGTTTTTCTCTTTATACTTTGTTAGTTCTCTCTTCCCGTGTCTATACCAAGGGTTTTCCCTGACATTTTGCAGTTTATTTTCATTATGTAAAGACAAACATTGACCCACAGGTGTATTGATTAATGGTAGGACAGAGCTCCTGAATTTGACTTACTAGATGGAGTTCCCTGTACTACTGACCTTGCCCTTTAGAGCAGAGCTAATGTTTCCTGTGCAGCCCCCATTGCTAACACCCTAACCTTTTTGGGGGGAGGGTCTTTCCTCAAACTCTGGAAAGAAAAGGGGGTGGTTCGTAAGCATCATTTATTTCTTTAGAGCAAGTGGAGAACTGGAATGGAGCAAAGATCATGATGTGCCATAAAGAAAGTCAGCTTCAATCTCAAACCCTATTATAAAACACTAGTCCTCAAAGCCATCTGGCAGTGATTAGTTAATAGAGAGATAGATCAATGGAGCAGACTAGACCAGGGAGAATGCAAAACAACAGAACCAAGTGGTGCAGTGGATAGAGTATGGGGCCTGGAGTCAAGAAGACCTGAGTTCAAGTGTAACTTTAAACGTTTACTAGCTGTGTGACCCTAGACAAGTCACTTAAACTGTCTGCCTCAGTTTCTTTAACTGTAAAATGGGGATAATAATAGCATCTATCTTCCAGAGTTGTTGTGAGGATCAATTGAGAAAATAATTGCAAAATGCTTACTTAGTATAGTGCCTAGCACATAGTAAGCACTATGTTTAGCTATTATTACTGTTAATAATAGCCTGGTGTTCAATAAACTAGAAAGTATAAATTACTTAAGAAAGAACTCTCTATTTCATAAAAAATTTCTGGGAAAATGGAAAGCAGTCTGATAAAAATTAGGCTCAGAGCAATACTTCACACCATATCCCACTATGCATTCTAAATGGATATGTGACCTAAATATTAAACACTAAATATTAAATACCTTAATATTAAATACTATAAAGATACTAGAAAAGAAGAGATCATAGCCTCATATCCATGGATGGGAGGTATATTTTTAACCAAATAAGGGATAGAGGCAATTACAAAACATAAACTACATAATTTTATTACATGAAACAGAAAAGCTTCTGTACAAACAAAATTAATGAACCTAGACTAAGAAGAGTATGAGTCAAATGAGAAAAAAGAATCTTTGTAATAAATTTCTCTAAAAAGGGTTTGGTATCCAAGATATATAAAAAATTAACACACACATGTATATGTTTATGTATATATATATATATGTATATATACTGTAGGTGCACATATTTATATACTGTATGCATAAATATATATTATATATTCCATTCTCCATTAGATAAATGGTCAAAGGATATGAAACCATGTGAAGAAATGTGCCAAATAACTAATAATGAGAAAAGTACAAATCAAAACAACCCTGAGGTGTCACCTCTGTGGTAGGTAGCAGTTTCCTGATGTAGCTCCCCCTACACTAACACAGCTTTCTCCCCCCACTTCTCTACAACCCCCTCACACTTTCCTTTGGCCCGGCTTCCCTAGAGGCTTCCTTGGTGAAGCTTCCTCACCTCACAAAACCTGATTGGCCCCAGCTTTTCTAACAGTAGCTTCCTGGTCTAAGGTCAATAGAAAGCTCAAGCCATACGGGCTCCTGTTCTTTCAGACTTGGTGGGTATCTGAGACCACACAATTCATTATACCTTATGACTGACTTATCAGACATGTTTCCAGATGGAAAAGCTAAGAGCTGCTGTGTCCTTGCTGTATATTCTTACTATATATATGCAGATGTTCATTGTCAAGTGTTAAATTTTGATATATGTTCATTGCCTTATGAGTGCCTTATTTTGTCCCGACATTGAATGTGAACTAAGAGAACACTAGCTTTAGAGTTATGCTTAAGACAACCTCCCACTCTACAAATGGCAAAGATGGCAAAAGATGGAAATAGTCAATGTGGGAGGGGGTTGTGGGAAGATAGGCACACTAGTACTTTGTTGGTGGAATTGTGAATTGGTACAAACATTTTGGAAAGCAATTTGGAATCATGTCAATACCTTCTCACCTAGAGATTCCATTACTATGCTTATACTTCAAGGAGGACTTTAATAAGAAGAAAATCCCCATATACACTAAAACAGTTATAGCAGTACTTTTGTGATAGGAAAGAATTAGAAACAATGTACATGCTCACTGCAGAATGGATAAACAAATTGTGGTACATGAATATAATGGAAAATTATTCTGCTGTAAGAAATGATAAATGTGATGAATACAGAGAATCAGGGAAAGAGCTACATGAACTGATGAAGAATGAAGTGAGCAGAGTCCAGAAAACAGAGGTGGAGGAGGAATTAGTGGCAGAAGGTCTCTGAGTAATATGAGATGAGGAAGAGAGGAGAGAGGGTTCTTGGAGAATGGCCTCACTTTTTTCCTCTAAAATATGAAGCAAGGTTTTCAGCTGAGAGGGTAAGGGGAGGAGGATAGTGAATTAATAAGGGAGGATTGTCTATCAGCAGTGAGGGCCCAGTTAAGGTTGTATAACCTAAATTTGTACTGGACCCAGTCAGAATTGTTGAGTGATTTTCTCCACCTTTCTTCAACAGTATGTGCGAGCATCATTCAGTGTAGTATGTGTGTGTAGCCAAGGGGTAGGTGATGGGAGTACTCCAAGACTGAGGCTTGGCAGGGTGCAATCAGTAATATGATAAGAGAGTCAAGGACTCAGAAGAGGACAGTGTAGAGTTGATCAAGATGGGGAAGGAGGAGATAGTGGCTAGTGCAGGGGAGATGGTCTGGGAGACAACTGAGAGATCAAGGGATTATAAGTCACACTACGGATGAAAAGTTGGGTTTCATAAGGGAAGGCAGAGGAAGAGTAGATAATCGATAGTTTATGGTCAGATGAGAGGATTTCAGTATTCTTGAACATGGAGGTGGTACATTTGTGGGTGATGGCAAGATCAAAGGTATAACCATCTTTGTGTAGGGCTGAGGTGGGGCAGAGGAATAGGTCATAGGGAGTGAGTAGGTTGAGGAACTGAATGTCCCACAATGAACTGTGTGTTTCGAGGGAGTGTCAATATGCATGTTGGAGTCCCTCAGTCTGAAGGCAAGAATTGAGGAAGAGAGAAAAACTGTTAGGAGATCTTGTCTCCAGGTCATTTCTTCCAAAATAATCACTGAGTTAGTAATGGCTTCGGGTGGGCATTAGAAACATCCATATTGGATTGCTGACTCCAGCATTTTAATGTCTTCAAAATGGATTCATTTAGTTATACTCCAAGGTAACTGGTAGGTCACTTGCATGTCCATTATCTAAGGGCAAGCAACAGCATGAATAATTGAAGCCCACAGTTAATTCAAAAAGCCTTCAGAAAAAAAAGCATTTGGTGGGTCTCCAAAATATAGGTCCATAATGAATTCTTCAGAACATGGATAGTCATTAAAAAAACCTTTTGGCCATAGCTCTTTAGCTGGACAGATAAAGAACCATATCTTTTTAGTTTTGTGATCATATAAGGGTGTTTCTGTATAGCAGTTGTGTTATAATTCTTCATATCTTTATTGTAGGAAGTAGAGTAGGGTAGAAAGGGCTTTCCCCTAGAATGATGAACTTAGAGAGTGTTTATACCACTTGCAGTCCTTCAGCAGAATAGAAACAATAGAGATCTCCACTTGGTTATCAAGAAGAATTAGTTAAAATGAAAGGCTACCAGATGACAGGGGGAATGAGCTCTTCCTCCCAATTCTGCCCTCTTTTACCACTCTCCTTGACAAGTGGTGGCTTCCCCAGCAGTAACTTCACACTAGTGTACTGAACTTCACCATTTCTCCTCCATGAAGTGATAATTCCTTTGCTCCCTTACAAACTGAAAGCACATTCGATGCCTCTTGCTCCAAGTACAGTTGGTGGAATTTGCCACAGACACAAAAGTTCCCAGTTATAGCTCTGCTAGCAAGACCTATTTTATCTCAACAGCTGCCTCATGATGAAGTCTCTCAAACCCTAAGAAATAGTCAGGTTTTCTTTCCTCTCACAGCAAAGGGAAAGGATCTAGCCTCTTACCAATAGCAGATAGATACAGAAACCTTCCATTTTTCCTCTTAACCTGCTCTCCACTTAACTTTGCTCACATTCTGAAGGGAACTTTTTCTTCCCTTTTCTTGAAAGCAATAACAAGCAAAAAAAAATTGGCTGAAGACACAGGGGCCTCTTCAAAACATAGTTCTCATGGAATGACCTTTCATTAATGTTACTTTGGGGAAAAATCGTCCTTGAGAATGCTGATACAATGAGCACACTGTCACACCAGAAACCAAGAAACAGAAAAACAAGGCTGGATGGCTCAAGAATGGCTTCAAGAGAGGCTGCCAGCTCACTGGAGAGTGAACTGAAGGCATTAGGAAATCTATAGTAGCCATTTCAGGTCACAGTCAAATTGGAAACTCATCTTGAGTGGGGTGATAAAAATGATGAGCAGCCTGTGGAAGAAGACCTATATTCAGAGAGAGGAAACACCCTCTTATTAACTTATTTTGAAGAAACAAGAAAGAAAAGGAGGAGACAAAAAGAGAATTGGCCAGAGCAGTGGGCTAGAGGGCAGTGGGTTAGAGAATTGGCCTAGGGATGCCATATCAGGACCTGTAGGAAGATTGGAAGCACTGTTTTGAGGGGTTCTGGGTAGTCACAACCTTCCCCCATTAGAATGTTCCCCTGAAATCCCACTTTTGAAATTACATTCCTTTATATATTTTTGTGCTTCCCTTCTTAAAATTAGAAGCGTCCTTTGGAAAGTTTGACATATCAAGGCATTATCAGTCAGGAATACCTGAGTCTAAATTCATTTATCAAATCCTCCAGAAAATTGAGCAGAGGGCAGAACTGGGAGCAGAGTTCTGAATTTAGAGTCAGAGAACCTGGGTTTGAATCCCATTAACTTGAAACAAATCACTTAGCCTCTTTCAGCCTCAGTTTCCTCATCTGTAAAATGAGGAGTTGGACTAGATGACCTATACCATAATCATGGCTATAAATCAATACTCCTAAGTTCATAAGAGAGAGAGAGCGGAAATATGGAAAGCGAGAAGACATCAACAATAAATCACTCAATAAGCATTTATTAAGTGCCTACTATGTGCTAGGCACTGTAATTAAAATACTGTTGTCTAGAGATGGCTCTACTCCTTCTGTTGGAGCAGAAATATAGAAAATAGGAATCCTGAAACTCTGTAAATATAGTAGTATGAGTTGCTGAAAAGTATATGGGACTGGAACTCAGTGGGAATTGAGTTCTGGTCCCAGCTATGTTTTTTTAAAAAAAAACTCATCCTCATGAATTCACAATAAGGTAATAAGACAATATCTCTTTTAAAGGCATTTAGGTACACAGTAGAAAGTGGGCCTTCATTGATGACTACTTTTAGACTTACATGAACTAATGCTGAGTGAAATGAGGAGAACCAGGAGAACAATGTACACAATAACAGCAGCATTGTGTGATGATCCTCTATGATAGACTTAGCTCTTCTCAGCAAAACAATGATCTAAGACAATTCCAAAGGACTCATGATGGAAAATGCTATCTACATCCAGAGAAAAAACTAATGGAGTCTGAATGCAGATCAAAACACACTATTTTCACTTTATTTTAAATTTTTTCCTTGGGTTCTGTTTCCTCTTCACAACATGATATGGAAATTTCTTACATGATTGTACATATATAACCTATATCAAATTGCTTACCATCTTAGGGAGGAGAGAGGGAAGGAAGGGAAGAAGAAAACTTGGAACTCAAAATTTTATTTAAAAAATGAGTGTTAAAAATTGTTTTACATGTAATTGGAAAAACAAAATACTATTTAGAAGATGATGACCTAACATGAAAGGTAATATCTGAGTCAGGGATCCTACAGAAACCACCACTGAGAGTTAACCAGGATCTAGCTGTTGAGTTTGGAGTTAAGCAGTTCAATTAGTTTGAGAATGGAGGGTTAAGTTAATGAATACAAGGTTACAAGTACAGTCAATCCTCAACTTTTGTGGAGATAATATTCCTAGAAACTGGCATGAAAATTTAAAAAGTGAATGTTGATCCATTGAACCCAATGAGAAATAGTGGGTTAGGCTTCCATGACCACAAAAATCTATAATCTTTTCCTAGAGATTGCTGAAAATACATTTTTCTGCATACAATTCTTTATAACAGAACACTAATTCTGGTAATATGCACTTTTCCTAACACAGTAACCATGAAATAACTCATAAAATGCCATACACAAAATAAAATTGATAATATTCAAAATTTTTTCTCACTAGTAATTATGTAGAATTCTATGACCTTTTATGCTAACATTTCAATGAAAAACCCATTGATTTCGGGCACTATTTACTTCTCATAGGAGGTGAAATATGTAGTATCATAAATATGGTGCAACAAATAAAATCCTCAAAACAAAAACATTTTTGAACCTGAATCTTACCTTCCACTGTGTCAGATGGTAGTATGAGGCTATTGTACTCTAAACTCTACTGCTGTAAACCTCTCTACCTTGGCAGCCCTTTGAAAACCAAGGAGAGGTTGCTGGGACTTTAAATGCTGTTGGAAGACATCAAGACTGGTTAGGTCTTGACATTGCCTCTGACACTGTCCTCCATGGCTGGTGGATGGCATTGGAGATCCCATGAGTAACCTCTGCTTCATGCACCATTTGAGATCCTTAAGGGTCTTGGAGTATGGGAGCACAGGAGAGTCTAGAATGATTCCAGCCACTCCACAAACTTGTGCTCATCTAGCCTATCATTTTTTTCTCTTCTTCACATAGTCATAAACATGCCAATCTGAAAATAAAAATGAGGTTCCTAATAAAATCATGCAAGTGCTTGAAGTCATGTAAGTTAAATGTGTGAATATTGAGGATTGACTACATAGTAGTTTCTTCACAGGGCAGTTGTCTTCACTGAAAGTGATTGAGAAATGAAAGAGTGTGGGATAGTCAGTCCAAACATTTCTACCAAGCTCATGGGGTACTGCCTGTGTCCATGGTAGCAGTGGTAGATGTAGTGTCAAGAAGATGGCCTAGGTCAGCTCTCAAGTATTACTGGAATAACTATCCAGTGTGGATGATTAAAGGCTTCTCTCAACTACACTCTTTCATTTGATTTTCACTGAGATTAATGGCACTCATTTGCCAACCAGTTTCAGGGAAGCTATCTCCCCTGTGTAGGGACTAAACCAGACACCTTTGGCCCATCAACTCATTTGCTTCTGTCCTAAAGAACTGAGCTAACCAGCTCCAAACTTGACAGCCAGATTCTGGTCAACTCCCATCTATTTACTGGCTAATATTGCGGGGCATGGATTGAGACCTATTACTTCTCCCTGCTACTTTATTCCATTTGTTCCCTTGTCTCTACTCACACAGCTACCACCTGAGTTCAGGCCTTCACTACGGCTATTGTAATAGCCTTCTAATTAGTCTCCCTACCTCAAGTCTCTCCTCACTTCAATCCAATCTCCACTCAGCTGTGCAGGTGATTTTGTGTAGGTCTGACTGTGCCATTTCCCTGCTCACTGAACTCCAGTGGGTCCCTATTGCCTCCAGGATCTCATATAAACTACTCTGTCTACTCTCTAAAGCCCTTCATAACTCGTCCCACTTTTCCAGTCTTCTTATACTTTACCCCCCTTCACCCACATTGTGATATCATTACACTGGTCTCCTTGCTGTTCCTCACACATGACAGTCCATCTCCCAGCTGCCTTTGTGGTGGTTGTCCCCTATGCCTGGACTGCTTGATCTCCTCACTTCTGACTCTTAGTATCTCTGGCTTCCTTCAAGACTTAGCTTAAATCCCACCTTCTGAAGAAGGCCTGTCTTGGTCCACTCACCTGCCAGTACCTCCCCTCATCTCCTGTGCAAATATCTTCTATGTACCTAACTATTTTCATGTTTTCATGCTTCCCATTATAATGTAAACTCCTTGAGGGTATGAATCATTTTTGCATGTTGATGCATTTCCAGGGCTTAGCACAGTGCCTTATACACTTAATAAATACATGTTGACTGATTGACTTTTTATTAGTTCCTCCATAGGAGAGAAGGAAGGGGAAGGAGGGGAAACTCAATTGAGTCAGGTTTGCCATATTTGAGCACCTCCGAGAACTGGTAAAGAAAAGAAGATGGCACTGTTTCCTGAAATGAAGCTTTTTGCATTGTCTTGGGGCAGAGTCATAACTAGGTTGAGGGGTGGTGGTGCTAGGGAATGAGCATCAACATAGCACCTACTATGGGCCAGGCACTCTGCGAAGTGCTTTACAATGTTGTCTCATTTGATCTTCACGACAACCTGTGAAGTAGGTACTTTTATTATCCTTATTTTACAGTGGATGAAATTGAGGCAAACAGGTTAGGTGATTTATTCAGGGTCACATAGATAGTAAGTGTCTGAGGCCCAGTTTGACCTAAGCTCTTCCAGAGTCCAGGCCCAGCATTCTATCGACTGAACCACTTAGCTGGACAGGGCAACCAGTGCTTTGACCCAGGCTACCAACATGGGGGATGCTTTTTTCTCCTAAGGGTGCCAGAGTGGAACAGTGCATGCTTCTTTCCTACAGGAATATAGGAACAGTGGAGGACCTTGAGATGTAGATGACTGCTTTTGTATTGAAATATTTGAACAGTTTTGCACCATGATGGGAGTAAACCTACTTCTTGCCTTGCCCTGCCCAGAACTACTATCTTCCCTTGTCACCAATGTCCCACTTCCATATTATCTGGCCTAGATATTCAGATTGTCCAGGATGCCTGGGATAAGTGGTAGATCCGGAGCCAGAACTATCACAGAATGAGTGACTGATGGGGTCCTCCAAATGTCAATTGTTCCAAGGGCTTGATTCTTCTTTGTAAGAGGAAGGGGATCATCTCTTTCTCCAGACCTTCTATCTCAACTCCCCATGTCTTAGGGGGCCATGTCTTAGGGACCACCTTCCCCAGACCTCATTGAATTTGTTCCAGGTGTCTGAATTCCTAGTTATATCACTAGCCTTACCTTGTACTGGGGACTCTGTATCTGTCCCCTGACCTGACTGACTTTGTCCTAACTGTTAGGTTTCCTGGGATCAGCTCTGACCTGAGGACTTCAATTAACCACTTATAGTCATGGGCAATCAAAAGTGAAATATTGTCTGTGAATGACATAGTTCTATAGCTCTGAAGACAGATCAGAATTTGAGATCAGCAAGCCTTTGCTTACGTTGTAAATATTCTGCAGAAAACAACCTCAATAGCTCTCAGATGGGAATCCACAGACAAACAGCAGTGGGCCTCTATACCTTTGTGTGCTGTTGTTGAATATTTATACTTTCATGACCAATCAGAAGAGACTGCTCTATTCCTTCACAACAGCCAAGGGTGTGTTTTTGCACATTCTCCTTTGAAAAAGCTGAAATCCAAGCCCATGCACAAGAACAGGCATAGACTAAAAGGCCAGGCTTGGTGCCTGACGATGGTATCATTTTGCATCCTTAGTCATTACATCAAGAAAACAATTGATAAAAGCTTGGATGCTTAGAGACTATGGGATCCTCCATGTTGGCAGGTGAAAGCTATTACATTCACCCTGATAGAGATGTTCAATGTCTCAAAGTGTTCCCTATAGTCCCATTAAAATCGTGCTTCCTTACCCCCACCCCCACTGTCTTTCATCAATCTAATATAAGCATCTGACACACCAACGCACACATGCACATGGAGTGAGCTGGCATGAGTTTTTTTTCTTCTGGGAGCCAAAGAAATCCTGAGTCAGATTAGTGGTCTCAAATCCAAGGGCTCCTCATCTTTTTTTTTTAATTTAATCAGTATACCAAATCCTTTCACACTGGTAGGAAATTGTCTATAGCTGAGATTATCACTCGACTACCAAACTAATAAAATTTTTAATACTCTCAGTGCTTCCACGAACATGAGAACCAGATGAATTGAGACCAAAACAACAGGGACTTTCTGAATCAATTTCTCTTCTTCTTATACTGTGTGGGGGCAGGGCAGGCAGCAATAAACATCCATATCTTAAAATAAAAGCCTTGGGAAAGAAGAATTTTTTTGGATGGAAACTCAACTAGGGTAAGAAGAAAAGTGGAGCTAGTGGTTTGTACTTGGAAGCAGCCAAAGACAACAGTATGGGGAGAAATTATTTTGAGACCTGAAAACAATGTTTTAGGGCCCCAGAGAACTCTGTTTTCAATAGGTAAGGGAAAAAGACCAGTTGACAGGTTGTTGACATTTGGGCGTGTCCAAAATCTTTGCACAAGTGGCTTGACGCTTGTAGAGTCAGGCACTGATCTCACAGGCCCCATGACCTGCCATGCTGTTATTATGGGGAATTCCTCATGGGTAAGCCAAGATGGAGAAAAAGCTCCCTGTCCATCTACTTCCCTAGAAAAACTATCTCAGGCTTGTAGGAGGAGGGCAAGGAAAGATCAGAGGGAAGGGCCTCCTCAGGGAAATAACCAACTCTATTCAAAAACAACACCATTGACAAGATCTTGTTCTGTGCCAAACTTTCATCCTTGGCCGATGTTACACCATCCACTCTGGACTACTGGCTCTTGTGATTTCTAGATAAGGAGAGCATTCTGGCTGGCAGGGGACAGTCAGCTATTAGGATCAGCATGCATGGACCAGAGTTTCAAAGATTTAGAGCTGGAAGGGAACCTAGAGATGAGTTAGTTTGATTCCTTCATTCTATAAATGAGGACACTTAAAGGCTAGAGAGCTAAGGGATATGTCCAAAGTCATACAGGTAGTTCATTGCAGAGCAAGGATTTGACTCCAAGTCTTCTGACTTCAAATCCAATGTTGTTGGGTTTTTTGTTTTGTTTTGCTTTGGTTTTTTTTCATATTTGTGCTTTCTTTTTGCCTATCTTAAGGTCATCCTCACTAAAGTTTTTTTGTTTAATAGTATGGTACAGTGGTAAGAGAATTAGATAGGGAGGGAGGGAGGAGGAAATAGAAGGAAAGAAGGGAGGGAAGAAGGAAGGAAGGAAAGAAAGAGAGAGAGAGAGAGAGAGAGAGAGAGAGAGAGAGAGAGAGAGAGAGAGAGGAAGGAGAAGGGGAAGGGAGGAAGAGAGGAAGGGAGGAAGAGAGGAAGGGAGGAAGGGAGGAAGGAGGAAGGGAGGAAGGAATGAAGGAAAGGAGGGAGGGAGGGAGGAACTAGATTTGAATTTAGAAGGCTTGGGTTCAATTCTCAGCTCTGCTACTTATTAACTGTGATTATGAACAAATAACTGCACCTCTCTGAGTGTCTATTTTCTTCTTAGTTTGGCAAAAATGGGATTAGCAATGTTTGAACCCCCTATTAGCTGAGCTCTCAGATCCCTCCCAGCTTACAGTCTGTGATTCTCTCTTTCAGAGTTGTTGTGAAGCAAGTGCAAAGCACCATATAAATGTGATCCATCATCATTATATTTTATGGTTTGTTTGTTTTTCTTTTAAAAAAAGAATATTCTAAGAACAGCCAAAAGCCAGATTTAATCTTTTCTTTTATTTGCTCAGTCATGATAATCAAGAAACAAAATATTAGATGTAAAAAAAATATCAATTGTGCAATTTTAGCCATTTTCAAAAGGGGATAACATAAATGTCAGGACCCATCAGGTTATATTCCCTTTCAGCAAATAATTGTGTCCAAAATAGTCTTTTGATGTATTGAAACTGAAGTGGGTTGTTAATGCCTTTCATTTCTGAAAGGGCAATCACTATATTCCACTACTTTTCAGAGTAAATGTTCAAAGCAAATGTCCTAGGCATTAGTTAGTCTTTTGGGGACTATCTGACAGTGGAGACACTTTTGCCATCTACTTTTACTTACTTTGAGTTGTGCCACCTTTTCCCCAATGGAATCTAAGTCTCTTCAGAGCAGGAAGTGGTTTTTGGTTTTTCTTTGGATCCCCAGGGTCTAGCTGCTAGTACTAGACTCTAGCACTCAGCTTTGCTGATAGGAGGCACTTTAAAAAAAGATAATGCTTTGATTGTAGTGGATTAGATTGCTGTTTTTTGTCCTTCCCTCTCAAAGAGGACCATGACATCACCAAGGTGGTGTCATGACTTGCAAGTGAATTCGATTTAAGTGAGGGGGGCTGTACAGAGTCATTCGCCTCACTTTCTTCTCCAGAACCATCCAGGTCTAGTGGCAAGATACAGATCAGGATGACTGGAGATGGTCCTGGATGCAGTGGGAGAACTTGGCCTTTTCAAGTTAAAGTCTTTCCCAGCTCTCAGTTTGACTGAGGCAATATTCATTCAGTGATTAAGTCTAGGTAAGAAATGAGGCAAAGAATGGCTTCTTTTACCTAGTCAAAAAAATAAAAAATCAATCCGGGAGGGAAAAACCCTCAGGGTTTCTGGCCAAAACAGAAACAATTGCTGTTTACATTCACTTTGAGTCATCAGAGCTGAAACAAATATTCCTTCCTTCCTTCTTTCCTTCCTTCCTTCCTTCCTTCCTTCCTTCCTTCCTTCCTTCCTTCCTTCCTTCCTTCCTTCCTTCCTTCCTTCTTTCCTTCCTTCCTTCTTTCTTTCCTCCCTCTCTCCTTCCCTCCCTCCTTCCGTCTCTCCTTCCCTCCTCTCTCTCTCTCTCTGTCTGTATAGGGTATCACAGCCTTACCTGCCAGTGCTCTGCCCAAAGGAATATAAAATTTTGATCTCTGATTAGATTGCAGTAAAGGCATCTCCTAACCTCATCCTAACTCCGGTCTCCCAAATGTATTTTTCCATACTGTTTGATCAACTAATTCACAGTTTAATGAAAAGGACAAAGAGACTAGAAGCTGGAAAAGCTGAGTTTGAGTCCTAGGATTTGTCACATTGGGATCACAATCCACTCATGGAATCACAAAACTGCTAGGAAGGAGCATAAGAGATAGTGAGTCCAACCCCCTCATTTTATGCAGAAGAAAAGTGAAGCCCTGATATCCTCAGGATTTGAACAAAATCAGACAGGGGCAACAAACTGGGTCTACTGACTCATGTGCTGCTCTCACCATACTAGAAGCTCATGTAACCTTCCTGTGTCTCACTTTTCTCATCATAAAATATGAAAAAAATCCCTGCTGTAACTATAGCCTATGGTCATTTTGGCTTTATTTGGATGGACATGGGGTTTCATTGCATAAGAAACTCCAATTGAAGAAACTTTCTCAATGTAGATTTATCAACTGTTGTACAATTTAAAGTCTTAGAGAGTTGCCTAGGAGTAAAGAGAAATTGATTTGCCCAGGGTCCTAGTTAGTTAGTGGATATCAGGAGGACTTAAACTTAGATCTTCCTGACTTCCAAAAAAAGCCAGATCTCAAATCACTACAACATGTTGACTGTCAGGATTGGTGCGAAGATACAATATGTAAACATGATTTTAAGGAGTATAAAGCCTTATAGAAATAAACAGTGTGTCCCAAAAGTCTTAGTGAAGTTTTAAGCTTTGACAGGTTAAAGTTGAACTTTGTCCATACTCTTTGGGAGACTCCGTTCTTGAGACTGTACCTTGAAGTATAAGAAGTCCCTGTAGGCACCAAGATATTTATCGCAGCTCCTTTTGTGATAGCATAGAATTGTGAACAAAGTAGATGCTCACTCATCAGTTAAGGCATGGCTAAACAAATTGTGATATATGAAAGTAACAGAGTATTACTGTACCTTAAGAAATCATAAGTGTGATGAATATTGAAAAGCATGGTAAGATCTTCTTGAAGTGATCCAGAGAGAAGTAAGCAGAGCCAAGAAAACCATATGAAATGTAGATGGAAAGAACAGCCACATCCACAAAAATTCAAAGTGAGTAACAAAATTCTAAGGCCCAAACGGGACATTAATAAAGAGATACGAGAGGAAACTCTCAACTCACTCCTTCGTGGAGGTGGGAAGTCCACAAGTGTTACACATTGCGTATCTTTTCAAACCTTCTCAAAGTGTTGACCAATTATGATGGTTTCTCTCCCCCCACCCCTCTACCCTCCTTCAGGTTTCCTTTCCTTTTTGTCTTTGTTATACGGGGTAGCTCTCTGGGAGGGGGAGGAGAGGAGACACTGGGATAATGATGATGATGTAAGAAACAGAAAAAACTTACTTTAAAAATTGTAATAAGGCTTTTGGGACCCCTTTTATATGGGAGGATTCTTCTTCTCCTTTTTTGCCAAGGCCATACTATCTAGAAAAAATATGCTTCCAGAAAAATTATTTCATGAAAATATGCAATTCTTTTTAAAAAAATTTCAGGAAGTCCAGCAGCTCCCAAAATTATATGAAATAATATATAACACAATAATACGTTCATTCCATCAGTCAGCAAGCACTTATTAACTGCTGACTTATGTGCCAAAAACCATTTTGGGCAATGGAGGTATGAAGACATGAAGGAAACAATCCCTGTCCTTAAGGGGAAACAGCTTGCATACATACATATACACATACATGCATACATACATACATATAATTTATTATTTTATATTCCCCCCCACATATATGTATATGTATATATGTATGCATACAAGTTCATTAGGCGAAGAGTAGGCATTAGCAGCTGGGAAGGAATCAGGAAGGGCCTCATATAGAATGAATTTTTTGAGCTGAGCTTTAAAGGAAACTAGGGATAATAAGAGGCAGAGGCAAGAAGATAGCAGATGGGACGCATTGTGTGTGTAACTGAGGGAAGGCCAGTCTAACTGGAATATATAATCTGTGAAGGAAGGTAATGTTTAATAAGGCTGGAAAAGTAGGTTATGAAGGGCTTTAAATGACAAACAAGGGCAATTACATTTTATTCTGGAGATGACAGAAATCCATTGGACTTTATTGTGCAAGGGAGTGGCATTGTCAAACCTGTGATTGAGGGAGGTGAGCTTGTTAGTGGAGAATGGATTGGAGAGGAGGAAGACTTGAGGCAAGGAGGTCAATTAAGAGGCTATTACAATAGTCCTTGCAAGAAGTGAGGAGATCCTGAACTCTGGAGGTTGCTGAATGAATAGAGAGAAGGGAGCAGACCCAGGAGATGTTAGAGAGACAGTTAACAGTAAATGACTGGATTCATTTATTCATTCACAAACATTTATTAGGCACCTATCATATACTATTGCTATTAAGAAGTTTCAGTCGTGTCCGACTCTCTATGCTTGGCAGAGATACTGGAATGGCTCACCATTTCCTTCTCCAGCTCATTTTACAGGGGAAGAACTGAGGCAAGCTAGTCTATCAGTGGTGGCACATTGGACTGGATAGAGTTCTGGTCCTGAAGCCAGGAAGACTCATCTTCCTGAGTCCAAATCTGGCCTCTGGCACTTATAAGCTGTGTGACCCTGGGCGAGTCACTTAACCTTGTTTACCTCAGTTTCTTCCTCTGTAAAATGAGCTGGAGAAGGAAATGACAAGCCACTCCAGTATCTCTGCCAAGAAAACCCCAAATGGGGTCACAGAGAGTCAGACACGACTGAAACTTCTTAACAGCAATAGCACATGATAGGTGCCTGATAAATGTTTGTGGAACAAATAAATGAGTTGGAGATGATTGAAATGACCGAACAGCAGCTCAATTTGCTAGGCATTGTGCTGGATGCTTAGGACACAAAGACAAAATGAAAAACAGTTCCTGTTCTCAAGGAGCTCACCTTCTTTTTCTGGGGAGATACAATATTTGCTTGGCTAGGAGATGATTTGAGAAGGAACTAGTAGCATGCATAGAGGCAGCTAGGTAGCGCAACGGATACCACACTAGGCCTGGAGTCAGGAAGACCTGAGTTTAAATACAGCCTCAGACAGGAACTAGCTGTGTGACCCTGGGCAAGTCACTTAATCTCTGTTGGCCTCAGTTTCCTTTTCTGTAAAATGGGGATAATAATAGGGCCTACCTCCCAGGGTTGCCATGGAGTCATAAAGAGCTTAGCACGGTGCCTAGCACATTGTAAATACTATAGAAATATTAGCTATTATTACTAGAGTTTTATGCTTTTTAAAGAACTTTCCCTGACATTATCTCATTTGATCATCACAATACAACTCTTTTTGTTCGTACGGGCACTATTATTCTGAGTTAATGATGAAGGAACTGAGTCTCGGAGAGTTTGTCCGAGGTTTTTACAGCCACTAGATGGCATAGAGAATGTCTTCCAATGACACCATACTGCCTTATTACTGAAAGGTCACTTTGTGGTGGGCACTTTCCTAATGAATGCTGTTGGGATAGTTTCCTGGAATCCATACATACGTGGATTTAAAGGGAAAATAAACACTCCACCTTCTGGGAAAGCCATGTGTTCCAATAACAAAGTGTTACTGGTTGACTTGCTTTTCCTACATTCTTAATGCTCTCTGTGACTCTCTGGCCAAAGAGGATTGAATATAGAAAGGACCGTGCCCCACTCCTTTCCCCTTGATTAGACATTGAAGGGAAAGAATGTGTCTTCTAGCAGTGCCTTTTAGTGGCACTGATTAGCTGCCACATGGGCTCAGTGGCCAACTGGTCACAGCTTGAACACAGGCTGTGGGAGCTCTCCCCAGGGGACTGTGTGAATCAGAGACAGACCGAGCCTGATTAAGAACTGCAGGTTGTTGTGGTGGTGGTAGTGGTGGTCGCTGTTTTTCATTTGGGCTGGAAGATGGGATTACCTGCATTTAGTGGGCTTTGTAGGACTGTATGCTTTACTGATGAAATGGAGATTAGTTTAGATCTTGGATACACAGTGTGCTCAATCATTCAAAAAAGATTTAATTTGATTTTTCAGGGTAAGACTCCATTCCTTATCCTAACTGACTGCCCCAGAAGCCAGAACGTTGTATAGCTGCATGGTGAGCAAGGCACAACAATGATAGCTGACATTTATATAGGACTTTAAGGTTTACAAAATACTTAATAGACTTTATCTCATTTGAATCCTCACAACATCCTTGTGATCTGGATGCTAATAGTATTCAGATGAGGAAATCCTGGCTAAGCGATTAGACCAGGACAACATACTTTATATGTGTGTGCAAGGCAGGATTTGAATGGAGTTCCTGCTGGCAAGCCTGGCAGTTTCTCAACTTTGCCCGTATTGCCCCAAGCCACAGGGTTGTGCCAACTTTTGCTTATACTACAGAAAACAGGGTTCTTAGGCTGAAAAATTGGCGCTCCACTCCCCAACCATCAGCCCCAGACTCCACGTGCAATTTCGATAAGACTTTTGCTTCTTTATCAGCTGGGTTTCCTCATTTTCCAGACTTGATCTGGAAAATTGTTACCTCTACTTCAACAGTGAAAATTTTAAGTTAGACTTCACTTGGATAAAGCATTCCCCCTTGCTTTTTTCTCCACCCTTATGAATAACATTGCAGGTTGACCTTGCTTTCTGAAAATAGAACTTTGTAAATTGAATCTTATTCTTCATTGATAGCACCAAGATGCATGGTTGGTTCTTGTTTTAAAATAGTTTGCATGAGGTTCAGGATTCCAAGGTTCAGTACAAGAGAAGACAGAGCCTCACAGGACACAACAAAGCGTGAACTGGGAGTTAGCAAAGGAAATGTAAAATGGGCAGCTTTATTGAGGGGATTACACTCACGTTAAGAAGGGGCCGACAGAGGAGATAGAAATCAGTTTGGGTCCACTGTGGTTCCGAGTGGAAGAGGACACCAAAGGCAGTAAAGGCTGGTGGGTTCTAATAGGGGTCTCAACTGGGTCAAGCAAGACCAGGGTGAGGGAGCAGGGAGCCTGGAAAACACTTAAGAAATTGATGGCTACTTGATAGTTAAACTTCCTGATTCTGGGAAAGGAGGTTTGCGGCCATTCACGGCTTAGCTCAGTGTCTAGGTGCTTAACAAATGTTTGCTAATTTGATTTAACATTACTGCAGGACTTACTTTAGCCATGTGACTTGGGGGATTTGAGCTTTCCTGGGGCTTCCATGTTTAGCGGGGGCAGATTGGCTATTGAGATCTTTCCTATAATGTTACTTAAGAGGTCGGTCCAGTTCTTAAACCCACCAAATGTAGGGCCCTTTGAGATTTTGGTAAGGGGCTGTGCCAGAATGAAAGTATATTGCAAAGGGGCTTTTTTTAGGGGCTCGGGGCTTAAACTTGTATGACCTTTCCACTATATTGATAAAGATGTGTGAATCCCTTTTCTTTTTGATCACTAATATGAGAGGCGACATAGTATGGTTGAGAGAAAGCCGGATTTGAAGTCACAACGTCCCAGGTTTGAGCCTCTGCCTCTGACTGCCATTCACTGTCTAACCCTAAGCCAATTAATTGCATTCCAGGTGCCTCAGGTAGGATTCAAAATTAAGATGGTGCAGATCTGCATTGGTAGAGGGAGTTCCCCATACTCATGAAATTACAGGCCCAGCCTCATATCATCTGGGAAGAGTACCGGACACTTTAAGCCTCCCTTCTCTGACTTGTCAAACACCTTAATTAAAAAATGCTCTAGGGGATCACATTATTTAAAAGAAGCCTGTATTGCTTCTATAAAGCAAGTATAAATCTTTTATAGCTTCAGAGTTTTCTATATTGAGTTTTCTTAAAGGTAGAAAATTAGTGATTTAACTTTTCCCTTTCAAACACCTTTATTTATGTCCCACATAATAGTCAAGGAAAAAGAAAGTATTTTTGTACTGCTAACAATTTGATCAACCCAGAAGAAATTCTCTTTTCATTTGTACTTTATTTCCACACTGTCTCCCTTCCCCTTTAAGGATCATACTTGTATGTCTGGGAATTACAATCATAATAAAACAAAAAAATAACACAACCCATTCTGATGTCATAGCTGGATCTGGGAACTAGGACACAGAGCTTGGTGAGAGTGTGCCAAGGTTGATGAGAAGCAAGGATTAACAAGACCTCCGGAAGCTTTGAAATGAAATCTTGCTCGGATCCTGGGCAGATGACTGGCTGGGAAATGCAGCGGGCTATGATACCTAGAAATCCTGATTCGGATTTTGATCCCTTTAGGAGATAAGTGCCATCATTTCTCAACACCAAAAGGGATAACTTGCATAGAGAGTTGAATGGCCTGGACAGAAGTAGATACTATACGTATTACTCTTTCTTAAGATTGCCTTAAGTTTGGCTTTGAAGTTTGGAATAAAAAAATCACAATCTATTTTATGCAGAGTTTTATGGTTGCAAAGCATTCCATATCCTTCTTTTATTCAGTCTGCTGGAGTGGGTATTGCAATGATAATTATACTCACCTTTCAGATGGAGAAATTGAGACTCAGAGACATTAAGAGACTTGCCAAAGGTCTCAGTTAGTTAAATGGCAGATTGGGAAGGAAATGCAGGTTTTCTTGACTTCGGGTTCAGTGTACTTTTTAGATTCAGAACTACATAGCAGAAGATTCTTGTGCTAAAACATCAGAAGCCCTAGGTTTGAGGGTTGTCTTTGCCTCTACTAGTCAACAGTGTGGCCTTGGGCCTTTCTTATCTTCAAAATGAGGGAGCCAGACTAATCTATCCTTTTTAGTTTCAAGAATAAAAGAACGCCTCAAAGCCCCTATGACAGGGGTGGGGAACATGTAGCCTCAAGGCCACATGTGGTCCTCTAGGTCCTCAAATGTGGCCCTTTTACTAAATGCAAACCTCACAGAACAAATCCCATTAATAAAAGGATTTGTTCTGTAAAACTTGGGCTCAGTCAAAAGGTCACAAAGGACCTAGAAGGCCACATGTGGCCTTGAGGCCGCAGGTTCCCCACCCCTGTAGTTTATGGCTGGCTGTCTCAATATATGCTGAGCAGCTGGAGGAGATAGCGACCTTGCCCCCTCCCCCTTCCCATTTGGCGTTGTATTGTAACTTTTCT